>NW_028301625.1:31230000-31530000 GCF_987345545.1 Pholcus phalangioides | reverse complement strand
CAAAGCAGTTGATTCAGTGTATTAATAACTCATGATCCATCCCATTGAAAATTTTGAACACTAATTATATTCCCCCCCTGACACCTGCATTTTAGTCTTTCTTCATAGCTCTCAAACCTTGTGTGCCAACAAGATCATCTGTAGCTCTTCTCTGCACCCCTTCAACCAAGTCTATGTTCCTTACATTTTATTTACATTTGTTCCCTTAGATTTATTATGGCACCTTATGTAGACATCAGACAGCGCTAAAAAAATTAATGCTGATGGATGTCTTCAAAGAAATTTTACTATACTTTGAGATTTCAGTATATAGTTCAATATCATTAGCAAAAAACTTTTTTCATACTTGGCCTTCAAGGGTTGTCCAAGCTCCAGGAACTTTATCCATGCCTCGAATAAAATTATGCAGCTGTTCACCAGAAAGTAGATCAAATTTTATCTTTAAAAATAGAAAAGTGAAATTATCTTTAGTAAAACATTTCCTTTGCTTATATAGTGCAGTTAATGTATAAATACAGTGGAACTTGGGTTAGAGAGTTTAATTCGTTCCATCAACATGCTCTTTATTCAAAAATCACTTATATATTGAATCAATATTCTACATAGGAAATAATGGAAACTCTCAGATAATTCATTCCATAATTACTTATTCACATAAAAATGACTTATAAAAACAGCATTCAGTTATCAATCAAATGGTATGAGTTATGCATGCCATGACAACGGTGGAAGAAGTCTCTACATATTGCAAAAAAGCAACAACTTCCAACTCTGCTTATACATTCCCTACAACAATTTAACACTTCTTATTAAGTTGATTTCCAGTTGCAACAGTATAAGTATTTTATTCTTTCTTCTAGATGCACCACTGGAGCAATATTGCAACCATAAGGACAAGATAATCCTAATACACACATCCTTATCTTGTGTGTTTTGTTTTCCCCTTATTTTATATTTTTTCATCAACTTAAATTAGCCAAAGGAAAGAGAAGAAAAAGAAATTTAAACACAATTTATTTTCCTCTATTTTTGAAATATGGTAAAGCATTCCGCACTCAGCAACTTCCTGCAATGGAAGAAACATGAAAAACAAGTTTTAAATTGAAGTGAGATGAGGTTGGCTGATCACAAAGGCTGGTAGGCCAAAAACCCTCCCAGTTAACAGGTTAAAGAAAGGTTGTTAACTAGGATCAACCACATAGCCTTTGTCATCCTATTTACAAATGTTTCCAATCTGATAGTGTCACACATGAGCAGAAAATCTGATTGAACCAAAAAGGTATTTATGCTAATATACAAAGATTATAAGGTTATAAAAAAGCTTATTCAAAGAGAACTATCAGCTTTTAATGCATTTGAAAAAATTCACAAAACTTTTTTTCAACTCTTATCTATAAAGAAGTGGCCGCCGACCTCATACAGAGGTGGCTTTTTTTTTTTCAAATTGAGCACAACTAGGGTCTATCACCATCTATGGGCGATTTACTACCTAGTGAGTTGTGCCGGAAGTGTAACTGTGTGTGTACCTAACAGTCTGAGCGCAAGTGTAGTGTTGTGTTTGATTTTTCAGTGAAACCATCTATATTTCAGAAGTGAAGTGAGTGATGTGTCATGATTGAATTACATTTGTACTGTTTGTAGGTTTGTTGCTCTCTGTGGCGAGACTTTTTGAAGGAGAGATCGGCTTGCATTCAGGTCTTGAAGTTGGGAACCACAGAAAACCAACTTCAGCCAACCACCACTGTGGAAATGGTGGGGCTTGAGCCCAGGACCTCGCAATGAGAGTCCGTCACTATGACCACTTGACCACCACAGCGGCATACAGAGGTGGCTGTGAAATGGGGGGGGGGTGTATGTCTATGGACAGGGCCACAACTAGATGCTTGGTCATCCGGGGCAAATGTGCATTTTGGCACACCCTTACAATGTTGAAGGTAAGGTTTGAGAATGACATTTGCACCCCCTCTGTTCCAGCGCCCAGGGCACGAGACCCGCCTGCTCCCTCCAGTTGCAGCCCTGTCTATGGATCCTACTATCTGTTCTGGGAAAAATTGGCCCAGAAAAGAAGTTGGCCGTGGAACAGAGGTGGCCACCTATAGAAGTTTCACTGTATAAAAAGTATATATGTTCTGGATGAGAACAGATATCCTTGCAAATTTAGTAAAAGCAAAAATTAGCTTACTCTACTTAGCTCCTTGTTTGATAAAGAGGGATTATAAGTTGCTCCATCTTCAGTTTGAATTAACTTTGGAGCAGTTTCATTTGCCACCATTGTTACTGCTTCTGCCTGTTAAAAATATACAGTCCACGTCATGTCATTGACTCTATTACTATAAAAATAATATTGGTCATTCAATCTCCAGGTGAATTACTTTTTACAGATTTAATTTGTGCAATTCAGCTATATGGGTCTAGCTCTTTCACCCTTTTTTTTTAAATTTTACTCTAATAAGTCAAATTTATAACCTAATGAATATAAACATGATTGCCATATTAAGAAATGATGGAAAATGCAACCACAACCATATAGTCATTCTCTCTTACCATGGCTATGATGCCTTCTGGATATAGAAATCTGCTGTAAAGTGAATCGACAGTGTCATTAATATGAACATCACATTCACGTTGTAAGAGTATTGGGCCTGTGTCCAGTCCATCATCAGCCCAAAATATTGAAAACCCTGCCTTCTTGTCACCATGTACCAATGTCCTATTTGAAAAATTAGAAATAATATTTTGTGTGTACTGCAGTTTAGTAGGGGATATTCCATATAAAACATACATTATCATATTTTACTCTATACTACAATTTACTCTAGAGTCTAGTCATTATTATATTCTAGACATAGAAGTAATTGCAAACTAAGTAAGGCTATATACAGGGCAGTCATAAAATAACTGTCGATACATGAGCCCCTAGTGGCTGCAAAAATCAATGAATGAGATTGAAATTTGAGATATAGGTGTTTCAAAGCATGTGCTTGAGAATGAAGAGAACATGCACATGCTCATCTTTAGAACAAGTATCTTCAATAAAGTATCTTGGTGTACATATAGATAAAACCTAAAATGTAAAACATATACAATCAAAACTTCAATACATCCTATACAAATTCTATTACCTATGTAAATCGACCTTCCCTATTGTCATTTTATTATGCTGTTATTCATTCACATCTATTATATAGCCTGACTGTATGGGGAAGCGATTACATAAGCACTTTATGCCCCATTATTCAAAAACAAAAATTAATAATTGGAGCACTTACTAATGATTATTCCACTCCTATATACAAACTTTTTTGCCACCTAAATATACCCTACTGCTTTGTTATCTATATTTTCACAGATCGATAATCCTTCTAAGTAAAAATCAACTCGACCTACCCTTCAATACTTCAAAAACATAGAGTAGATTTAGCAATACATTATGTATACTACTTATTCATAAAACAGTAAAGAGAAATCATTTCACGTTTCTTGTTCCAAAATTTTACAACAATCTGCCATCTGAAACTCTTGACTGCACTTCATTATTTGTATTGAAAAAAAACGTCTCAAACAATATTTGCTCTCCATAAATGACATTGAAAGGTATTTTTAATATTCAATATATTTTTCCCTTATTTCAATTGAGCTCTTGGAAAACAACACCATCACTACCCCATCACTCGAAAAAATTTTAATCTCATTTTCCGATGTTGCCATTATTTATTTTAATACTAATTATTTGCTTCATTTATAATTTATTTTATATGAATAAAACAAATCACTCATCAAAATTTAAATCAATGTAATATTTTGTGCATGTGTATATGTATGTTTATTGTTTTAATTTTTTTTATATAAATACAAGATGAAACAAAAAAATCATCCAAGGGATCTAGAGACCCATACTGGATGATACATTGCAAATTTATAATGAATAATAAGGAACACATTTACTTAGTAGTAAAAAACATCAACAAACTAAAACGGAAAAACGAGATATTAGAATGTATATGTATCCAAGGGCGTCGGAAGTGTTTCGAAACTGTGGGTGCTCATCTTTAGTTCTATATCGGAAATCTTCATTTCTGAATCAATTCTGGGGGTGCTCGGATCCATGCCACAAATTACCGTGGGTGCTTGAGCACCCACAGCACCCCCGGCTCCGACGCCACTGTATGTATCTGTCATATTCATAGATGATTTCTTTGTCCTATGTTTTTCTTTTGTTTTGTGTTATTTATTTTTTTAAATTATGATTATTTAATTATTTTTATTTACTTTTCGTGCTTGCAAATTAACTCAACAATGATTGTGTCCACCAGTATGGATAGACAACAATCCCTTGGATGGATTTTCTTTGATTTGAGCAATGTAAGTCTGTTTATGTGATGAATAAAATTGAAATTGCATTGAAAAAAAAAACAAGCTCTCATGGTTACAGTCACATCAACAAAAATTTGAAAAATTCAAATAGAAACACTTGCTTTTACTGTAGCATTGTAAACATTGGCGCAGTACACAGGCAAAGAAGATCTCACCAAGGGGTTGGTGTGCTAACCCAGGGTTGTAATAACCAGGTCATAGTAACTAGGATTCTTGCCACCAGACATTAACATTATTACGCTTAAACATTATTTTGCAACCCCCCACCAAATTTAAAATATGATCATTTAATAACAGTGTTCTTTGTTCCCACCTAGAATTGCCACCCCTAAAATTGCCCCCTCTAGTTCTGGCCCTGTGCTAACCCCTCAGAAGAAAACTTTTAGTGGCAGAAAAGTGATCTCTATTGGTTGTTTCTTTGTCTGTGCGTGTATAGCTCTGGCATTTTATGGTACTACAGGTACCATTATAATGTCATTTATGGTTTTTACTTATCACTTTGCAATGCATAAAAGCGAGTGTTATCATTTGAATTTTTCAAAATTTTGTTGCTGTAACCACAACTATATGTTTTTGTTTCTCTACTCATTCTGGAGCCCATACTCTGAAAAACCCATATCTTGAATTTCATTTGCATTCATTGATTCTTGTAGCCACTAGGGGCTCGTATATTGGTAAAGTTATTTTACGCTGGTCCTGTACAGACCTATATAAACATGAAAAAATCAAATTTTTTCCATGAAACTTGTAGAAAATAACCCACCAATTCACAGCTGAGAGCCCTCTGTGCCTAGGCAACAATGATGGGTGATAACATATGGATTGGTGCTTCGGAAAATTTATTACTTCCATTGGTATAAATTGTGTACAAAAAGGCAAAATATTTAGTTCTGCACCACAAGACCTGTATTGTTCAATGACTTCAGGAATTGATTTTCCTTTGACTCTCCATCGAGGTATCTTGAAAACTTTTACACCATCTTTTTTAGCCACTGAAGCTGTTGGAAAGTCATTATAAAAAGAATCAACATAAAGTGAATGTCAAGTAAAAAAAAAATTAAAAAATGCAAAGAAATTTTCAAACACAATAAAATATATTGACATGTTTATTTAATATACTAAATGCTAATTATAGCTTCCCCCAAGGTTGCATAGAAATGTAAAGATAGATATAGCAGGAAGAGGTGTCAACATGCAGCATTAGTGATATTCTGGGGAATTCCCCACATAACTGAAAGTTATGTCTAGGGCGTTCACTCAGAAAGTGAAAGGACGTGGGTTCGATTTCCTGCAAAGGCAGTTGGATGTCCTCTCTTTCCTAAATATATCTTTGCATCAGCCAGCTTTTAAAAATTTTCATATGGATAGCGGAGAGTGACATCATCCTCAGATAACTGAAAGTGCCTGCCCAGGGCCGGTCTTAGACCTAGTTGCGCCCGGTGAAAAAACAGTAGTCAGTGCACCCCCTCCTCCCAGGTGTGGATTCAGAGTGATGTGTCGGAGGAGGCAATTTTTGCTAGTCATTACTGTCCCGTAAAATACGGGAGCTCATGTGTTAAAACGGCACTGAGAAGGGGTTATTTTTCTCTCCAGATTTTTTTTTAACCTCAGGGACTTTGGTTTTAATCTCAACGATAACGCACAATTTTTGAAGTTTGGGCTGGACATCCCTGAGTTTAAAAAAATATCTTAAGTGAAAAGTAGCAACCCGCACGTTTGTGCATACAGGGTTTAAAAGAATTATGCATAATCGCCAGTAAAAGTGATAAATCTTGCAAAATTTATCAAACTTAACCAGACGATTGGTGATTATGCATTACTGATATACTATACCGATTCAATGCATTTACCGTAACATTTCTTATATTTCATCAGCTTCCAAAAACCTCATTTCAAATATACATAAATACACATCCGAAATTTCTCTTATTCGAAATGGATTTGCCGCTGCCCCCGTCTTTATTTTAGATATGTGAGATACTACTTTATTTCTATATTTCCGTGGAAGTCCCAATTGACCTACCCTATTCTGCTGCTTATAGCCCGTGGATTATACGTTTAAAAAAATTACGTTGAAATAAAAACAAAACGTCAGAAATGAATTTCTTAGTGTGGATCAAAGCTGCATGAAGAGTTTTAACTTTGAAGCGGCTTTAGAGTGTGGATAAAACACTGCACATCTTATTTACAACTTTTTTTTCTGATAGGTTTCATTAGTTATAATTACGTTAAAAATTTATTTACAATAACATATTTTTTAAATATTTATAGATGGGTAGATGCCAGTACCAAAATAGACATTTTCTGTACAAAACCGTGTTAAACAACCCCCCTCCTCCATGAGAGCGATTTTATATTGATAAATTAAATTTTCTCTCATGTGGGTTATATACCGCTGCAGACTACATGGTGCCTTTTTTTACTCACATTAGCGAAGTTCGCATCTGCGGATTATAAGCAGCAAAATTCGATAGGTTTTGTTTTTAGTTTAAAAAACAGAATTTGGGGGGGGGGTCATGATTGTGGAATCTGGTTTACAAAACTGTTTAAAAAAATCAAATTGAACTTCCAATATACGTTCCTGATTAGTTTCTTGAAAGCAAAAAGATGTCCTTTTAAAGTCCCATTGTGGTCACACCTTACCAGAGATACTGTCTAGGAGCCTCATAGGAAGCTTTACCGTTACTCACCGGGTATCTGGAACAAAATCCATGAAACTCCGAAAAGATGTTCAGTTGTGTATGTACGGTTTGTTACAATTTTCAAGTCCACACACACACGTTGCACTTAGGGGCGGCTCGAGACAAAATCTCTACCCAAGTAGGACCTATTTTTATGTCCCTGACTTCCTCTAATTAAAAAAAACTTTTGTTTCAATCTTTTTGTTTCGATGTGTTCAAAGGAACAGCGATATTTTATGTCATGACATATCATGTCGAATTTTTTTCTGCCCTTTTACCTAGGATTTGGCTCTCTTCCTAAAGTGGGTAGAAATTATTTTCCCATTTTTTCGCCCTTTTACCTCGGACTTGACGCCCCTCTTAGAGGGCACAAATAAATTTTCCTAATTTCTTTTTTTTTTGCGTTTCCACTTCGGATATGATGCCCCTCCTAAAGCGAGCAGAAATCATTTTCTGTAATTTCTTTCACTCTTTTACGTTGGATTTGGCACTCCTACTAGAGGGGGCAGAAATCATTTCCCCTAACTATTTTTCCCCCTTTCTACCTCAGACTTGGTGCCCCTCCTACAGCGGCACAAATAATTTTCCAAATTTTTTTTCGCCCTTTCACTTTGGATTTCACGCCCTTCTAGAGCACACCCAGTGCCACAGAGCTTCCCCTGGTTGAACAAATAGGAAAGTCTGGCAAGTCGGGAGAATGGCCAGTGATCTGGGCACCAAAGTGCATGGATTTTCTAGTGTGAGCAAATTTTTGTTTCTCCTCGTGTGATAGGTAGGAACGAGGCCGAAGTGCAAAATCTCTATTTAAAATGGTCAGCAAATCATAGGTCTTAATTCATTAATTTTTAAAAAAATATTCATTCAATATTTTTTTTTTCAAATACATTACTGTGTTGGCGATTCGATTCTGCGTTTTTAATACAAGTAATACAAGTCGGGAAAAAAGAGGTATGAAAGGCCTCTGGCTCAAAATCTTTCCCACATCGGAAGACACCTTCCAGTTTCTGCAATACTCCCCACAACACAGGAGAACACTTTTGCTCGCGTTAGTAGAAAAAGTGAGTGATCGAGGGTGATTCCTTCATTATTTTTATTTTTACAGCACAACAAAAGAGAAAGAAAAGAGAAGAGCTCGAGAGAGAGAGTGTGTATTTTTATCTGACCAAAATCGCTATGTACTGTACTTATATAGGTGCACTGCCCATCGATTCTTTCCTTTTCAAAAAAAAAAAAACCCGTAATATTATAAACACTCAAACCTCCAATTCTTTTTCTCATCTCGATCATTTTTCGTGTATATTTTATAGTTATTTTTTTAAATACGTATCTTAAAATATTTTGTCAGTAATGTATATCTAAGCGCCCCTTCTCATTTGGCACCCGGTGCACTGCCCTAAGACCGCCCCTGTGCCTGCCTAACAATTCATTCTTACTGTTAGAAAATCATGGCACTAAATCTCATCATCACGAAGCCACTTATGCACTCGAAGTCCACAGGCAAAAAGTCCACAAGTAAGTCAACACATTAAGATGGCACACCTCCAACACAAGAAAAACCTTAAGGGGAACTTGAGATTGCAAGAATGAATATATACTCCATGAAGACAAGGAAATCCTTGAAAACATAAATGTTTAAGTATTTCACCAACACAATCATTCGAGCTCAGGCTTAAAGGGTTAAAGGATTCAAAAGTATATTCCATAAAGATAATCTTATATTTTATAGTCTCAGCTCTCTGTATTTGCAGGTTTCATATTCACGGTCTTCATTTGATAATTTTTGTCGCACCACTGTCATTTTCTACACACAAGGGCTAATTAGACTGGGACCTACAATTTAATGCTGATTCCGAATGGCAGGCTTGTTTTTTATACTCGTCGAGAGGTTGGTGCACTAACCTCTCGATGGGGAGGTTAGCGCGGTAGCAATTTTTGCTGCGGTCATGTCACCATTTTTTTTTGTACCCCTGTGTCAGGAAAGTTTTCTGACAAGGATGAACCGGGTATCGAACTCGCGACACCTCTAAACATCCTTTGGTACTTTAGGCGAGTATCTTACCGACCTGGGCTACTGCGCCCCCACGGTCTTCATATTTGCAGTTTATTTCCCAGTTTTTTGGAAAACAACTGTTGCAAGTCTATTTCTCATATTAGAACAAAATAGGCCTATACATACACAGATTCGAAAATAATCATCAGGATTTAAAAAATACAATTTGAAACTCATAAATTTTACTGTTCGGTACTAAACAGGATATCATGAAGTAAAAAGGTAAAATTTTTATTCTTACACATTCAATATTCCAAAAGTATTTTGTTTTTGAATATGCAAAATCTTCATCGATTGTTTCAGTGCAAGGAGCATACCAATGAAAATATAGAGCAAAGTCGACATCCATCAGATGAGCCTCTAAGGTCTCCTGATCTTTACTGTTTGTGACTTTTTCATTTGGGGATGAATCAGACTACCATATAGATGTGTGCCACGCAACAAAAGGGGGACAAATAAAGCACTTATAAGCAGTGGTGAAAAACCGGAAATGCATTCGCTGCTTACGGGGTATTATCCATTTTGCTATCTGTAATACTTTTTGAAATACAGGGTGATTATAAAAAAACTATCCCGACATATGGGCCCCTAACTATCATACCATTCACAGAAACTGAATGAAATTTTGGCATAAGGTATTTTGATGTATGCGCTCAAGAATGATATGGAAAACAACAGTGTCACTCTAACAGTTACGGTTACAGTGAGAAAATTTCGAAAATATCAAATGGCAACACCAAGTTTTTGTATTGGAATGTGATCTCCATTGTGAAAAACCCTAAATAGCATTCGAACAGCAACTGTAGCATGAAAATCACCGGCGGTAGATAGGCTAAAAGTGAGGACAACCAATAAGGACAGAGAAGCAGCATAAAATAAAGCATTTTATTGTGTTTCACAAATTTCCCACATGACCTTGTGGAGGACTAATCAGGCTGGGATCTCAGCCGAAGAAACGGTGTGACGAATGAAACGAACATTAATGCTCTGGTGCACGGCAAAGTCTTTTTTACTTTTTCCTTGCCTAGCTCCGGGGATTTTCGTGCTACAGGTGCCATTCCAACGCTATTTAGTGTTTTTCAGTATGGAGATCACATTCCAATACAAAAAAACTTGGTGTTGCCATTTGATATTTTCGAAATTTTCACACTGTAACCATAACTGTTAGAGTGACACTGTTGTTTTCCATATCATTCTTGAGCGCATACCTCAAAATACCTTATGCCAAAATTGCATTCAGTTTCTGTGAATGGTATGATAGTTAGGGGCCCATATGCTGGGATATTTTTTTTATAATCACCCCGTATATTACTTTGAAACCAAATGATTATTTTTGAATCATCCAGTATATTAAACATATAATATACTAGACATAATATAAAATAATTGTACCACCAATATAACTAATTCCATGATTTAACAAATTTTTTTAGAAGTCCCTGTGTGAATGTTTGCGTTAATTTCAACCTTAATACACAGTCAAACCTCTTTCTCGAAAACTCTATTTCTAAAAAAACTCTATATCTCAAAAAATGAAAAAAATCACTACATTTTCCGTATTAAATCAATGAATTTTCACTTCTCTGTCTCGAAGTATAATTTTCGAAAAACTCTATCTCAAAGGCCAAGCCCAATGATAGTAAAAGAGATGAATTGCCAGGACCAGAAGATCTGAAAATAAAGATAATTGAGGAAAGTGAAGCAAGCAGCTCGCATTCCAAGGCTGAAAGGCAACCTGAAGATGCATTTTATGGAAAAGGGAAACCACACCACAAGTTTTGGGATACAAAAACATTATCAAGTGAAAAAGAAACACGATTTCGATGCCACAAGTGCCAAAAGCCTGGACATTTTGCTCGGGACTGCTGGTCAAAGAATGTTAAAAAAGATAACTCTTCCTTCAAAGCAGAAGAGAAGTGTCTGTCATCACTTGTAGACAAACCACAAGCCAAATCATTCTGGTGTTTGGATAGTGGAAGCACATCTCACATGTGTTGTGATGACTCCAGTTTCAAAAATCTCATCGAGGACCATGATACTGGAATGATAAATCTAGCGGTTGTAGGTCAAAACACCAAATTCCAAGGAAAGGGAACTATAGAACTGAAATCCAACAGAGACTCTACAGTTACATTGAAGAATACACTGTATGTTCCTGAACTGATGACAAATTTATTATCTGTGAACAAAACACTGAATATGGAGGAACTGTCATTTTCAAAAAGAATGAAGCTCTTGTTAAAAACCAAAAAGGAGAAATAGCTTTGATTGTACCCAAGAAAAATGGTCTGTACACATACGATGCTAGTAATCAGGACCGGACTTAGGCAGGTGCGAAGGGTGCAGTCGCACCGGGCCGCTAAATTTTAGGGGCCGCAAAATGAATTGAAAACACTTTGATTACATAGAGCAAAGTAGTTTGATAGAGAAAGATACTTTGATTGCATGGAGTGACTTCTTAACAAAGCAATAGCTTACAATTCTGTCCAAGACAAGGGACCCTCGAGGTCTAGGATTTTGACAAGCCCCTCCCAAACCCAAAACCTGTTTCTCATAAGTGCGGGCCCTGGGCAAATATTAATTTTTTTGGGGGGGGGGCACCTTTATGCATAGGTTCTTTTGAGGCAGAGGCGTGGGGAGGGATCCATACCTACAATGCAAAATGCAGCCAATTTCGGTGGCCTGAATAATCTGTGGGCAAGTGTCCCATTTACCCATGTGTGGAAACAGGCTCTGCCCAAGCTGAGTGCACGTGGGTTTGTAGCCCCGGGCGCTAGACAAAAAAGAGCACCCTAACGACGTACTGTATTTAAAACTACACGGGGGGGGGGTGGCAAAATGCATGCTTGCCACAGCTGAAAGAGTATTTAGTTGTAACTTCGGATAAACAACCCGTTGTCTAGCCCTCACAGCCCTTCCATTGTGTGGTGCACTGTGTACAGTTGTTATTGTTGACATGGCACCCACATTTTCAGCAGAGTCTCTGGCATAGGCACTGAAAAACCCTGGGGGTCTGAGACCATTTCAGTTAAGTGGGTACTTAAGGATCGGAAAAAATTATTTCGGAGGTCTGCAAAGCTGTTTTCGCACTGGGCCGCAAAACACTCAAGCCCGCCCCTGCTAGTAATCGACCAGAAAATTCAAGGTATACAGCACAATCTAAGATCATGACCTGGCACAAGAAACTAGGTCATATCAATGAAGTCAACCTGAAATCTGCACAAAGAAACAATGCAGTTCAAGGAATGTATTTTAATCTGAATGAAAAACGGAATGACTGTGAAGCGTGCATTCAAGAAAAGCTGACAAAAGTCCGATTTGAGAGAAGAACAGTTCCAAAAGAACTGGACTTGTTAGAGATAGTGCATTCAGATGTTTGTGGGCCGATGCTAGTAACATCTCCTGGCGGATCAAAATACTTTGTAACTTTTATTGATGAAAGTTCCAGATATTGTAAAGTGTACTTCCTGAAAGACAAAAATGAAGTGCTGAAATTCTTCAAAGAATATAAAAATTAAGTTGAAAATCACACTGGCAAAAAGATCAAACATTTGCAGAGTGACAATGGAGTTGGAGTACTGAATTCAATGATTTCCTAAAAGCATGTGGAATCAAGAGCAGATTATCTGCACCATATACGCCAGAACAAAATGGTCTAGCTGAGAGGAAAAACAGAACTCTTCTAGATAAAGCAAGATGCATGCTAATTGAATCTAAAGCTCCACCTTCACTTTGGGCCGAAGCCATCAATACTGCAAATTATTTATGTAACAGAATGCCTTCAAGAGTGATTAAGCATAAAACACCTTTTGAAAGATGGACTGGAAGAATTCCATGGTAAAGCATCTACAAGTTTTTGGATCAAAGACTTATGTCCTAGACAAGAAAAGAAAAAAAGGGAAGTTCGATCCAAGAGGTAATGTTGGCATGTTTGTAGGTTATGCTGAATATTCAAAAGCTTATAGAATATGGATGAATAACAAAAAGCAGATAGAAATAGCCAGAGATGTGAAAGTACTGAACACTTTCTACAATGACAAGAACTTAAATAATGTTGACGACCTTCTAGAAAGAAAAGAAAAAATGTCCAACAAAACAGAATTTCAAGTTCCTGTCCCAAATGAAAATATAGGTGAAGTATTTGATGTTGTGTTAAACTCTGATCAAGATGAATCCTCAGAATCTGATGAAAATCAACATATTGATGGAGATGATAAAGACCAACCTGATGGAATTGAAGATAAGAATGAAATTAGAATCCAAAGAGCAAGAAGACAGCCGATTTGGTTTAATGACTATGAAATGCCAGCTTATTGTGAATTGAAAGAAGCACTCAAAGGTCCTGATGCTCAGTTATGGATTGATGCTATGAAAAAAGAAATTATTTCACATTTAAAAAATGATACTTTTGAAATTGTTCAAAAGCAAAATTCGATGAACATTATTGGATGTAAGATGGTTCTGAAGAACAAGTACAATTCTAATGGAGATCTTGAGAGAAGAAAAGCTTGCTTAGTTGCAAAAGGTTATGACCAACGCCCAGAACTCGATTACAATGAAACATATGCTCCTGTAGCGAAGTTAAGTTCAATTAGGCTATTACTGGCATTAGCTATTGAAGAAGATTTGGATTTGCATCAACTAGATGTTTCTACAGCATTTCTAAATGAAGAAATTGATGAGGGCATTTTCATGGAAAAACCAGAGATGCTTGAAAAACTTGTCTTTGAAATAATGCTGGAACACAGCTCAGACACTGATCAAACAGTCTTCATGAAAGCCAGAAAGATGCTTTCTGATCTGAGGAATGATGAAACACATAACGTCTGTCATTTGAAAAAGACATTATATGGACTGAAACAAGCAAGTCATCAATGGTTCACAAAACTTGACAAAAAACTCAAGGAACTTGGGTTTCAATCACTAAATGCTGATCCATGTCTATACTCTTCATTGAAAGGGGGAGAGAAAACTATTGTTGCAATATATGTGGATGATCTCATTATAGCCACGAATAAGGTCCAACAGTTTGAAAAATTGAAAATTGAACTTATGAAATTCTTCGAAATGCATGACTTAGGTGAACTGCAGTACTGTCTTGGAATCGAATTCAAACGTAAAGATGGAAAGATAATAATGTCTCAACAAAAGTACATCACAAGTATTCTTGAAAGATTTGGAATGTCAGAATGTAAGCCAATATCTACTCCGATGGAATCATCTCTCAAACTGTCAAAAGGAAAAAATATAACATTTGAAATTCAAAGCCTTATTGGTTCACTTATGTATTTATCTGTAGGTACTCGACCTGACATCACATACGCTGTTAGCTATTTGAGCCAATACAATAATTGCCATGAAAAATCACATTAGATGGCAGCGAAAAGAATTCTCAGATATTTACAAGGTACCAAGAATCTATCATTAGTATACCAAAAGACTGGGAAGATGATAGTTGGATATGCTGATGCAACATGGGCTTCATGTAGTGAAGATTGTAAGTCCTACACTGGTTACTGTTTCAAGTTTGGAGGTTCTGCTATATCATGGGAATCAAGGAAACAGAGAACCGTGGCTCTGTCATCATGTGAAGCTGAATATATGTCCCTTACAGAAGCTACCAGAGAAGCGATTCATCTGAAAGAACTGATAAATGAATTGGAACTGAATCAAAGCCAGATAATTATATATAATGACAATAAATCAGCAAGCAACATGTCAAGAAATACAATTGTTAGTTCAAAATCGAAACATATTAACATCAAAGAACATTTTGTTCGAGAAAAGGTGGCATCTGGTGATGTATCAGTGAAGTACAAGCCCACTGAAGAAATGGAAGCAGACATTTTGACAAAAAGTTTAACACCTCAAAAATTGTTCATGTTTCGAAAAATGTTAGGACTCAATTGACTCTTTGGTGTGAGGGGGAGTATTGTTAATCTAGTAGTCCCCCAATAGTATTTAACTTAATCTTGTTCACCCCTTAGAGTGTGTATTATGTTACATATGTGTGGCAATGTTCTTTTTGTTTACCTTTTGTAGTTTTGTATTCTCTTTGTCTTTCCTTACGAAGGCACTGCCATTTTTCCTGTCTAAATAAAATATTTGAAGTTACTTTAAAATTTTCATTTTCTTTCTTGCACAAAAATTTCTTTTTTGGTTTTTCTCTGGAGGTGAAAAGAACTGATAAGAAAGGATTATTCGTATTACAGCCCGTGTTGGGATGTGTTGATGGATCTTGTCGATCATAGGCAGATACTGTGATTGACAGAGGGGTGGATGCCATGTGTGGATGGCTTGTTAGCATGGGGAAAAAAAAGTCAGTCCACAGATAATTCAAAGTTGCTTCAAGAAAGCTATGGGTTTTAAACCAATCATCTCAGCAATGGAATCAGATTTGGCAAACCACTCAAATTTCAATGAATCGCAGAAGAATGTTTAAAATGGAATTTCAGAACATTAGGGCATTACTAAAAAATCCTTGAAAAAAAATTTGAATGTATTTTAGTGTATTTGCATATAGTGTGATTGAAGATTGTGTAACTTAACCAATAAATTCCATCAGTATGTAGTAAAATATTATACAGCATTTTTTTAGTTTAAAAAATCAATCAAATTTTTTGCCTTTTTTGACATTTTTCCTTTCTTACTAAAAAAAATTCGATTTCTCAAAAACCCTATCTCAATTTTTTTTAGTCCAGTCAGTTTTGAAATAAAGAGGTTTGACTATATAATGCTTGGTTTTTTTTTAACAAACAAAAATTTTATTTTTATCTGATTTGTTAAATTTTATTTAAGATACCTATATTATTACAGTTGATCCTGTTTATCACGTTTTTCAAGAAACCATGACTAAAAATTGTGAGCAGGAAAACGGTTTAAACAGGAAATGTATATAAGATTTATAAGGCATAGCTTTACAGACCAGTTTTTTTTATGTAGTTTTAACTTAGTAACAAAAATTGTGGTATGTATAAAGATTTAATAAGAAGCAATTATTTGTCATTCCATTAAATATATAAGTGTATAATGTTATAAGACATAGTTTGCAGGGAAAAAAACAGGAATTTAAAAAAAGTAAATCTCAAATTTTGACTAGATTTGTGCTCAATAAAATCTAACGCTGCTGCTGCTACTACTACACTGTACTTGACCATACAATGCATTCCTCGTACACAGCAGTAATGCTGTAACTTCTTAATTTTCCAAAATTTCAAAGAATATGAAAGCATCATTTTGGCTGTTCTGTTAAGAATTAAATTCCAAGAATTATATATATATATATATAGTCTGTGTAATCTGCTTTTTCTTATCTGAAAAGCGCTTCCACGTGCTATTTGATACCGACGTCTGAAGATCTGTCAAGTTGCTTATGTTTTGTGTCCATGTCACTCTTTTGATTTTGTATCAGTAGATTTCATGATGAGTATACGCAGATGTCGTCTAACAACACTATGAGAAGGTTGTTAATCATTTTTCGGAATTGATCTGGTATGATTGAAGTAAGTATAATTTCAAGTAAATTTGAATAAAGCAGCAAAGGAAAAAACTTAACCTTATCTAAGGGCAGTTTGCTCTGAATACTATCATTGGATAAAGTGAAAGAACAAGAAAAAACCACTTAAATTGTGTCACACCCCCGAACCAGAATGTTTTACATCGTTCTGCAACAAGCCCTTGGCTGATTGGAAATGTTCTGCAGTTCCCATAAGTGTTTTTGACATTTTTCTTAAAATTCTTCCAGATAGTTCTGCAGTAGCACCGATTGTTCTGCAATGTACAAAGCTGCATTGAGTTTAAAGAGTCAACGGTAACTTTCAAGCGGCTTTAGTGACATACATCGCAGATTTTGGCATACTCTAACTTTGTTGGTCAAACACTTGAAAAAATAAAAGTACTTTTCAGTCAGTGCTTAATATAAAAAAAATGGCCGGCTTCAAACAAAATAGTCATAAAAGACTATTGTTAATTACTAGCGCACAAATAATCATTTTCGTTTCTTTACATGGGCCCATCATTTGGGGAATCAGAGGTAGGGCCGTAACTAGGCTGGGTCACCCTAGTTATATCCTTCAAGATACTCGCATTAAAGGAAAATATAGTTTCAAACTAATTAGTACAAAGGCTAAAAGCAAATGTAGTAGAAATAAACAAAATATGATTAGAAAAGAGGGTTTTTCAAAATTTTCAAATTTATATTGAAAATCGGAAAAGTTTTGAATCGAAGAATTTGGTTCGTCGTCAGGAGCAGGTAAGTCTGGTTCCCCAGGCGCTGGACCAGGAAGGGTGCTGAGTTTACTTTTTTCGTTAAAAATCATAGGAAAAGGGACAACAAAATAGATACTGGGCCACAGGCCCGAAACTAAGTGGGAGCCCCACACAAAAATGTGCACTTATTTTGCATAATAACAATATTTTCAGGGAAAACCCAAGAAAAAAGTATGCCCGGGTCACGAGAAAGCCAGCTACAGTCCTGATGTTGACCTCTGGCAACAAAGTAAATTTTCGTTTCAAGTTGCGGACTACGTTTTCAATATGCCGCACATTGAGAACCTCTACTGCACAAATAAAAATAATTTTTTTCCTCTATTCCTTTACCCCTCATCAGTATTTTAATTTTTTCTTTTCTCCCTCACTGCTATTTAACGAATTGAAAAACACGTTGTTTTACATACATAAGAAAAGTTGGCTAAAGGGGGAAAAAGAATGGAAAACCTGTCGGGTTTTCCTAGGAGCAGGTTTCTACAGCGCGCGCAGCTTAAAAGTCTTCAAAGTTTGGAGAAGTAGCGGGAAAATCATCGAGCAAGCTCGATGGAGAAAATCGTTGAAAACGTGCTTTACCTAGAACTCCTTAATACACGTATATGAAGGCGTCTTAGCTTTACCCAGTCAACTGTCCAATTAATTTCTCCGAGCGTTACCACGACCTCCTACATAACCTAGTTATCTAGGTGGTCGTGGCGTTACCCGCATTGCCCACTTTTATTTGAAGATGCGCGCGCTTTTTTCTTTTTTTTCCCTTTTCTTGGAAGTTTGAAATATTAAAAAATATTTTTTTATAGCTCGAATGTGTCGAGACATAATATGACATCCCAAAAGTGGGGAGGGGGCGGTCATAATGTCCTGTGACTAAAAGAAATGCTGTTTATGGATTTATGTGGAACCATAGTAGTTGAACGTTTGCTAAAAGATATATGAGTAATAAAACAGATACATCTTCGCAAGGGAGTTGGAAATTGAAACAAAAACGATGGGGATGCAGCTTTACAAAGCATGACAAAGATAATAGTAATAATAATATCAGACCTTGAACTATAATTGTCAACTCCATCTAGTGATGAGATAATAAAGTAGAAGGATGGCAGCATATGTATGACAAATTATTTCGTCATATCTATGTGAAAAAGACCGAAAAGTCTGTGTGTCGGCAAATGCCGTCGTAGGCAACACCATTACGTATCTCAGCGACGGCAAATGCCGTCTTAACCACTTGACTGGTGAAAAAGACCGAAAAATGTCTGCGCGTCGGCAAATGCCGTCGTAGGCACCAACATTACGTATGGCAGCGACGGCAAACGCCGGCGTAACACTAGCGGCTAAAAATCCGACATTCCCTGGTGAACTTGGCCAATCATAGAGGAGCGGGAGTGAGTTACTCTCGAACCGGTCGTTACTTCGTGTACAGTACTTCGGAAACTGTTCGGAACTTACAATGCGCAAGCGCGTTCCCGTAATTTTGTAATATTCTGCGCTCTTTTATCATTTTTTTCTGGCTCATCTTTATTTTTTTCCATCATTGATGGTAATATTTTCTACATAGTATTTTTTTCCCATCAATTTCCGGTTGGTTTGGGTTCATGTATTTGAGGTTAATTGATTTTTCTTTTATAATTATTTTTCCTACATTGTGTATAATTCTGTTTTTATTTTTCCTGCATTAAATACATTTTCCTGTTATTATTTTTCCTACATTACGTATATTTTTTTTATTTTTCCTGCATTAAAAGTACATTTTCCTGTAATTTTTCCTACATTAAAAGTACATTTTCCTGTAATTACTTTTTCTACATTACATGTACCTTTCTGTTCTTATTTTTCCTGCATATTAAGTACATTTTCTTGTAATTATATTTTCTACAGTAAGTATACTTTCCTGCAAAGAAGGATAAAAAATCTGAAAATCCTCTCCTTGAGAAAATTCTACGTACACCTATGCTTTCCTGTAATTAACTATATGTTTAATTTCTGTCAACCCCTTTTAAATATGAATCAATAGAATTAAAGAAATCTTTGGGATGAAATAAAATAGAATTTACAATGTCTAAGTCTCTTCGCGCATGCCGTTTCCATGATTTATTCAATGTGGGAATAAAAAAGGAACCGAAAACAAAATAAAGCTGTCTAAATTCATTAACATTTTTCGAGCACTTTCAAAGTGGTTTAGTACAATTTCTGCTTGTATCGCTGAACTTTTGTGACAAGCTTATGACTTTTGAATTTAGAAAACTAATCATTTCCACAACCCTTAAGGTTTTTCTTGACTTGGTACACACTGTGGATACAACACATCCTCAGACCAATATTTTGGGATTAGCTCATGGTTAGTGGTAAGTTATTAAAAGTTGTTTTAGCCCCACTGTTTGGGATGGTCAGCTTAAGTTGGTTTTTCAATTTTAAGGTGCAAATCTAAGCCAAACTCCCATTTAACCCTTTAAATGGTTTTTGAAATTTTCCTGATCAGCATTATAATTGCCACATTTGAAATTGCAAAATCGCCATTACGTATGTGGCTTTCTATGAAGAGAACCCTTTTTGTATTATTTATATATTGAGCATATATTTCTCTTTTTTTTCTCGCTTCTTCTTCTTATCTAACCTAGAACAATAGCTAACTCTGCCCACTAACAGTTGATTGGTTGGAGGGGAATGGAAAACATTTTATTGTAAAAATAGTTTCACTACATTTTAATAGAAGACAAAATATTTCGGGGTGACAGAAATAAAGCAGATCAGGTTTGACAAGATATCTCAGGATTGTCACTGAAAGGGTAAAAAAGGTCTCTTTGGGCAGAGCAACACGGTCTATAATATTAAAAATTTAATTCATGATCATGTTTATTTTTAATATTGTAGAATCGTGTCTGCAATGTCTTATTGATGGCCTTATCCGCTCAGCTGTTAGAATAATTGTTTATTCTATAGTTTATATCTGTTTATCTACTGTATATATATGTTTATCTTCAATGTTATAGAATGTCTGATCTCATATTGATTTTGATGGTCTGATCCTCTCTGCTATATCAGGAAATTGCTTATTCTATAATGTATAAAAATTCAAAACACCACGTACATCTGCACAGTATTACAGAATACTTTGAAAAATAGCATTTTCAATCTATGGAAATACAAGCAGCAATTAAAAAAAATTTTTAATTTCAAAATATATAAAATCATGTTTATTTCTAATTGCCTTTGGGACTATGACATAGTGTGTGCAACTTTGTTTATTTATGTTAAACGTCATTCAATAACATGACTTAATAAATAATAAAAAATACTTAATAAAAAATTTTGTGTTCAAAAATTTTTTCCCTCTCACTGTGTATAATTATTTGTGCATTTCTATTATTCTCACAACCGTTCAAATATTACGTAAGCACCAATAGGGAAAAATAGGGTTTTATATTGGCTTTTAATAGCAAGGAAGGGAGGGATTGGAATGAAGATTATCTAAGCATTTGGATGAGAACATATTGGCATGGCTTTATTCAAATCGGGTTTGAAGAAAATCGAATATATCAGTTTATCAAGGATACAGTACCTTGGCTAACAATTTTTTCTCCCATAGTTTTTCTGCCTTGGCTAACGGATGCGATTAATGAACATTTTCTTTGATACAAATGCAAGCAATGACATAAATCAGCTGCATCATTAGATGAATTTAAGCTAATCATTGTCAGAATGTCACTTGACCATTGATTTACTCACATCCCCTTTTTTGTAATCTTTTCCCCAGATGTACCAAAACACAAATGGATGGGGGACACCTACACACTCGACTGTGTTAACACTGGCTTAAGCAGAATAAAGCTGGTGTTTGTGTGCATAGTTTAAAATAAAAAGATCTGTATCTTATACTCCTATAAATTCCCATTTATAGCTCTCAAAGCTATTCATTTTAGCGTTTGGTCAGTTTTTATCGTCTTTATAATTCCTTGGTATTTTAAAAAAAAACTTGGTATTTTAAATTTTGAGCCATACCTGGAATAAATCAAACAATATTCCATAGAAACTTATGGGAAATTGTGTTCCAACAAACAAAAGTGATTCTGGAGCAAATTCCTTCATGCAATACTGTATCCTCATTCAGAACCTCAACTAGATACTTTGTCACGTAGGCAAGCTGGAATTTTGGCGCCCCCTTGCATGTAGAGGAAGCAGTTAAAGAGTGAATTTGGCGCCCCTTCTGGTTCAGCACCCAGGGCACCAGACCCGCCTGTCTTCATTTCCAACCAAATCTAATACAGTATCTCATACTACTAAAGACATAATTATCAAAAATTTCCTGTTAATTGAGCATTCATCGCACTGATATATATTTTTAATAGAATCATTTTTCATCCTTTTAATCAAAGCATTGATGTGATTTGGAAAATGATGCATCAGTAATTGGACCAGATTTTGACCACATTTGACATTTTAATGAAATGAAACTCACAGGGCACTTAGATATGCTACACATATTAGTAAACAGCTCAGCAAACCATGCATTGAAGATGAAAGGGGTGGTTGTTATTGTTTAGATGAAAGGGGTTTTGAAACCAACTTGATCGATGCTCTTCTGGGCATTCAAAATGTACATGCACTATTAAGGAATCAAAAAGTTATTTTTTTAGTTTTTCTGTGGCAAAAGATGTTAGTAAAATATTATAAAGAACAATGGCAATTGATGGTTGTTTTGTTGATTGGTAGAGGTGCTCACCTCAGCAGTGCAACGTCCTGAAATCCCGATCTATTCTACTAGGTTGCTTCAGATCAACAAGAGAAGTAAAGAGGGGGGGGGGGCCTTACACAGGACCTACCTTTAGGGGGGGGGGTACAGGGTAAAATATTTCCTTTCATCACAAGCTTTTAAAAAACATTTAAAAAAATTAATGAAAACAGTACAGATATTTTTATACGATATTTCATTAAAATTATTTGAATTTAAATTTTTAGTAGTGCTGGAGGTAATTGACACCATGAATCCTGCAGGGCTGTCCATAAATCCGTAGGAGTAAGAGGGGGTGGAGATCTCTTCTGAACAGCACGTTGCAAGGCATCCCAGATATGTTCAATAATGTTCATGTCTGGGGATTTAGGTGGCCAGCGAAAGTGTCTAAAGTCAGAAGAGTGTTCCTGGAGCCACTTTGTAGCAATTCTGGACGTGTGGGGTGTCGCATTGTCCTGCTGAAATTGTCCAAGTCCGTCGGAATGCACAATGGACATGAATGGGTGCAGGTGATCAGACAGGATGCTTACGTACCTGTTACTTGTCAGAGTCGTATCTAGACGTATCAGGGGTCCCATATCACGCCAACTGCACACGCCCCATACCATCACAGAGCCTCCACCAGCTTGAACAGTCCCCTGTTGACATGTAGGGTCCATGGATTCATGAGGTTGTCTCCATACCCATACACGTCCATCAGCTCGAAGCAATTGGAACCGAGACTCGTCAGACCAGGCAACGTGTTTCCAGTCCTCAACAGTCCAATGTCGGTGTTGTCGGGCCCAGGCGAGGCGTAAAGCTTTGTGTCGTGCAGTCATCAAGGGTACACGAGTGGGCCTTCGGCTCTGAAAGCCCATATCGATGATGTCTCGTTGAATGGTTCGCACGCTGACACTTGTTGATGGCCTAGCATTGAAATCTGCAGCAATTTGCGGAAGGGTTGCACGTCTGTCACGTTTAATGATTCTCGTCAGTCGTCGTTGGTCCCGTTCTTGCATGATCTTTTTCCGGCCGCAGCGATGTCGTAGATTTACTTTTTTACCGGATTCCCGATATTCACGGTACACTCGTGATAAGCCCTGGCTCATCTCAGCAGTGGGAACTTGTAGAATATTTTTGATTATTAACAAGGTTATATTTGGAGGACTATTTATTGTCACCTTACTACCTTTGTAATAAAACTATCCCATATTGACTGCAGCCTTACCCCCCCCCCCCCCCAGGGGCGTCGGAAGTGTTTCGAAACTGTGGGTGCTCGTCTTTAGTTTTATATCGGAAATTTTAATTTCTGAATCAATTCTGGGGGTGCTCGGATGCATGCCACAAATTATCGTGGGTGCTTCAGCACCCACAGCACCCCCGGCTCCGACGCCACTGCCCCCCCCCCTGCAAAATGTAAACTATTGAAAAAAAATTTGTCACAGAAGTTATTGATAAGCGGATTTATCTAGAGCAGTGTTTTCCAAAGTAGGCAATCATGCCCCCGGGGACGATAAAAAGGTCTAAGGTGTTGTAGAAACCACGGCCGTCTTAAGAGCATCATGGGCCCCCGGGCCAAGTGATTTTTCTGAGGCCCTTACATGGCATATTCTCGAAAATTTCAATTGGTTCTGATTTTTGTGAGGCCCCTCTTCTCTTGAGGCCCCCGGGCCGTGCCCGGGTGGGCCCATGCGTTTAGACGGCACTGGTAGAAACTACGGATATAACAGGATCCTATGGGTTGGCTTGAGTTGGGGGCGATGATTAAAAAAAATTGTGAAGAAGGAGGGGGAAATGAAACAAAAAGTTTGGGAACCTCTGATCTAAAGTTATGTACGCGGATAATAGTCATGCCCCCCCCCCCCCCATATCTTGGAGCCCCAGTAGCACAACGATATAGTACAATATCTGGACCATATCGTTATATATCGAAATGTCAGAGGAATATCAGATGTCATAACTATACGATATAGAATGGTCTCATCCTATATGGTGCAAATTATTTATGATATTAATTGATCAAGTCTTTAATTTTTCAGTCGAATATGTATTTGATTCCATGTGAATAATCTTTACTTTGAAGGACAACAACTTGGGACAATAAATTATTTTAATATAGTTTGAAATACATAGATCTATATCGTGAACCTGACAAAGATATATATCAGATACACTATATGCTGATGTATCAACAAATCGTGTGCCTTCAAATAAAAATTTGGAGAAAATTTAAAGTCGAGTACAATTTTTTGTTTGAATGGAAATTAAAAATGTTTGAATGAACAATTGTTCGTATGAAATTTTGATATTAATAGGATTAATTATGTTGATATATCAAAATCATTTCATTAGTTATAATCGAATCCTTATACTGTGTATGTTTTACATCGTAAACGTTGGTATTTTAGGAGGAGCAAGAACTTATCCACCGTAACTTTAATTGCTACTTTATAATTGCTCCTAATTTTTAATTTAGAAAAATTTGCTCTTGTTTTTGTTGTATATCTGTGTGTTTCTCTTAAAATCACTTTTTTTTCTTTGATGTTTTTATTTTTATACCATACTTTGAGAATTTTACCATTTTGTGTTGCATACTTTTTATTTTGTATTTTTTGTTCTAATAGTATAAATTTATAATTTTAAATAAATAATATATTACACTAGATTAATTTGTCTTTATTGTGGTTTTTTTATATTATATATAATTTCCTTAATTATAATATAATTTTTTCAATTATCTGCCTCTAGATGATAAATATGTCTCAAATGTTTTCTTTTGTAATTTTTGTGTATACATGAAAATGAATAAATGATTGGAAACAAATAAAAAACATTACTTGTAAAATTAATGTTATAATAGCAACTTCCAGCCAGTGCTGTTGTGATGGGTTGGTAAGATATGGAGTCAGAGATGAGAGAAGAGCTTAGGACACATGGGACCAAACTGTATTACTTTTGAAGGTCACGTTCAAACCCATCCACAGGGAAGCTAGGGACTTTTTATTATACAAATACAAATGCAACGCCATAACAGGCAAAATGCCCATAAAAATATGGATGTCATGTATTTCAAAAATACAGCAACCCAATTAAAAATGCAATTAACAAAAATTATAAACAATATATAAACGTGATAAAATATTATACAATGCCCATAAAGAATACTTATGGTTGTCTTATTCTAAGCATGGATAGCTTCTCGATTTACCCCAACATGTTTATCGTATTTCTTTTTAAACGTGTCAATTGTGTTACAATTTACTACCTCCGGAGGTAAGCTATTCCATTTATTAACAACCCTATTAGAGAAAAATTCCCTGCGACACCATAACCTTGCATTGTCCCTCACCAATCGATACTGGTGTCCAATTGTAAAAGCAGTCAATTGGCGGTGTACTAAAAGTTCATGGTCCATCCTATCCATTCCATTGAAAACTTTGAACACTTCGATCACATCTCCTCGACACCTACGTTCATCCAATGTAAACATATTCAAAAAATGAAGTCTCTCTTCATAACTCAAGTCCCGTGTGTCAATAAGGACACGCGTAGCTCTTTTCTGCACCCCTTCAACCAAGTCTATGTTCCTCTGTAGGTATGGTCTCCAAAACCTTACAGCATACTCCAGTCCAGGACGAACTAAGCCTCGAAAAAGCGGAAGAATGACTTTAGGAGAACGCGGCGAGACCTTTTTGAAAATGAGACCAAGCATTCTATTCGCTTTTTTCACCACCGCTGAACAATGTTCAGAAAACCTAAGTCGCTCGTCAATGAGAATTCCCAAATCGGTGACCCTAGTTGCATCCGGGATATTATTTCTTCTGAAAGGGCGCCATCCAAAATTTGAAGTATTTACATATATCGCATTCGCGATATGATATGACGCGTCATGACAATAGACTAAAATAGTAGTTCAGTTACTGTGTAACATTTTAGTCAGTCTACATTAATAACGAACGATCTCTAAGGACAATGATACGTTATTGCTATATATATTTAAAATTTTAGAAATTAAAATATGTAACAGGCAAGCTGTTGACAAGGATGTACAGTAATACTTTAATTCACGAGACACGTGAGATTTAAGTTGTATCGAGAGACGAAGACATTCTCGAGGAGTTAGATTTTAACCTTCATGACGAAGGGTTGTCAGTTTCGTTGTTCTCGATTAATGTAGAATAAGGAATAATGTAGATAAAGGAATGCTCCATGTTCGCCGCTATTAGTTCTCTACTAACTTTACCTTTATGTAAATATCGTAGGGCAGTGGTTCTCATACTTTTGTCACCCGTGGCTCCCTTGCCTATTACATTGTTCGTCTACGCCACCCCATAATAGTTTAATGCAGTGGTTCTCAACCGGTGTTTCGCAGAGCCCTTGGGGCTCCTTGTGCACTCTCCAGGGGCTCCGCGGCCACTCGAGGAAAATAAAAAAACAGTAAAATTTAAAAAAATAATTATAAGTATTTTTTAAATGGTAAAAATAAATCAGTAACTTTGATGAACAATTAAAAAATTGGCGTACAGGGCTCCGCCATAGTATTTTTTTACTTAAAAGGCCTCCGCGCGAGTCAAAAAAGGTTGAGAACCGCTTATTTAGTGGATATTTTCACTGATAAAATAAACATTAAACTGGACGGCACGAAAAAATAAAGTTAAATAAGCGCGAAAATAAATTCCCTATCTTTGCCATTTTTAAGTCGAACGGTGTCGGTAAACGACGTCGAACTATATCTGACCCGACACCGTTCGACGTCGAATTTTGCTACGTCGAACTATACAGACAAATATATGCCATTTTTACGTAGAACGACATCAGTAAACGACGTCGAACGGTATCGAAATCTCTCCGTCGTTCTATATTGATGTGCTCTACTGGGGTTTCCCTTAACTGCAAACTTAACCACGAACGGACTGTTGGATAAAACTTCAACCGTTGTTTTATAGGTCCAGAGTCTTTTATTTGGCCGGTAAATATGTAACGAAATTGGCCAATTCGCGAAGTGGGTGGCCCCGTCGCGAATTAGCCAATTTTGGGCTTTGGCAGTAACATACAGAATAACACTCCTCTTAACGGACACACCCCTCAGATGCGGTCACCCCTCTTTTACGGCCAAATAATAATTTTCCCTTGTATAAAAAAAGTACGCATTTCAAACCCCTGATTAACGGTCACCCCTCTTTTACGGACGAATGTTTTAGTCCTGTCGGTGTCCGCAAAAGAGGTTTACTGTATATATACATGTGCCCTCTGTATAACCCTCTGTATACCATACCGAATATCTAACGCACCGAATGAATGAACGCCAGAACTTTGCCACTGGACTTATCCCGTTGCTGAGATCTCTTCTAGCGCAGCTTCGTGGCAGAATCCGGAACACTTTATTTTGTGTCAAAAAAAAAAAAAAAAAACCACAACAACCAAACACATACAAAATTTTTACAACATATTGTCCTCGGATAATTGGGTACTGAATTGAGCACCCCGGACAATACGCCAGGGTCTCTGCTACCGGACTTATCCCGTTGCCGAGATCTCTTTCAGCCCAGCTTCGTGGCAGGGTCTGGAACAAAGTACTGTATGTGCACCTAATAGTCTGAGCGTGCATCTAGTTTTTTTGTCTGATTTTTCAGTGCTGCCATCTATACTTCAAATTGTGAATGAAGTGTAATAATTGAATATTTGAAGCGTTGTAGGCCTGTTGCTTTCTGAGGCGAGACTTTTTAACGGGAAGATTGGCTCGCATTCGCGCCTCGAAGTTGGTAACCACAGAAAACCAACTTCAGCCGATCACCACTGCGGCGAAGATGGGGTTTGATCCCGGATCCTCGCGATGCGAGTCCGTCATTAAGACCACTCGACCACCACAGCGGCGGACGATTGGGTACTGTCGCGATCAACAAATTTTGCGGGGATTTCAGACGAGATGGGGTTGGGAGTTGGAGAGAAGTTTCTGGGTTTCGCGTTAGACGGATTACGGATTACGGTGTACACATATTAGGATGGAGGTATATTTTAAAAGCAGTTGGAGGGGCCCCCCCATGGAATCTCATCTGTTATTTTGTCATATTATATACACAGATGAATGAAATGAGAATTTTATTGTGTGAAATATAAAATATCGATCGGAGCGAGTCATCTCGCCTAATACCTTATTGGTGAGCAAATGGGTTTGATAATTAGAGGACTAGAAGCCAGCATCAGTTTTTTCGAGTTGAGTTCACTTGCTCCGGTGGATTTGATGAAAATATACAAAATAGAAATATATTGTGTGTGGGGGAATATATACAATTTTAAGGATCACCCGTACCATCTCGCTTAGCACCTTGTTCGGTGAGCAACACGAATACGACAATATGAGTACGATATCTAACGCACTCTATATAACATGACTACTAGTACAGCTCATTACTAAAAGGGGCTAAGGTAGTCTAAAGTAACCCCAATATCAAACCAACCCTTGAAAAATCAGAACAATAGTGGAGCAGACCTAGAGGCGAAGGTTTCTAGAAGAGCCTAGAGGCATCTGATGATCCCCCCCCCCCTTTCTATCTCCTGCCACTGTCTTCATATCCATATGACCGCTTCAGACTAAACAGACATTTTGCCATCTCAACAGTATTTTTTAAAAAAATCGGTAAAAATGGTTAATTCCGTAAAGAGGAAAGCATTTTCAATTGATGATAAAATAAAAATAAACAAACGTATATAGAAGATGGAGCCAATCGATCGGCAATATGCAAGGAATTTTCCTTATTGAAATCTAGTTTCCAACATTTGGAAAAATCGGCAGTGTGAAAATCGCTGCTCACAAAAAAAAACCTGGATGAAGCGAAGACAAAGCGTAACTGGGATTTTTGGGCTCCCGGGAAAACATTATTTCGCCGCCCCCACAATTTTAAAATTCAATAATTCTATAACAGTGTTCTTTGTTCTCACCTAAAACTGTCGTTCCCTAAAGTTCCGGCCCTAAGCAAAGAAGCTACATTGGTCTCTGAAGTGAAAGCAGCTGCAAATATTATGAATACCTTTTTCTGCGGAAAATGTGAACAAAAAACTTAGGACTCTTTTCTAATCGTTGATAAGAAAATTGACGAGCTTCACTTAAAATCGAGATGTATTCAATCAAAAATAATAATTTTTTTCCACATAGGATGTAAAAATAAAAGTAAGTAATACTACACAAAATTTTTCCTTTCTAATATTTGATTAATTGTCTATTTAAGTGATTAATAATTTATTAGTAAATTGTGTGTTATCGCAGGGAATGTTTCCAACAAATCCACCATCAAATGCTAAGAAATATCAATGTTTCTCAACAAATTTGGATGTAGTGAACCTTGGGTTATAGTCAGTAGTGTATTAACAGAGGGGCTGAGCGGGCTATAGCCAAGGGCGGCAAATTTTTTAGTATAGAAAGACAGGAGACAAAATACTTTTTTTAAATTCACGTTTCATAAACATGTGGAAGTGCCATGTGTCATTTCTATCGTAAATAATATATAATTAATATACCATATTGCTTATTTTTATTTGTTTGTGTTTTTACCTCACAGAATGCCGTTGAAGTAAAAAAGTATATGATTATCTAACCTTCGTATTTCCATTGTTATTCGCCGCCTTCGCAAATAGTATTGTTACGAGTAGAATTGGGAGGGTGAGTAAATGGGTTTCTGCCCTTCAAAGGATTAGTTGAGTTATTTAGCATATAACGCATTAAAATTCTACGTAAAATTTACTAAAAATAATATAAAAAAAATGATTCAATCAAGTATTACAAATGTCTTTTTGCGCATTTTTAGGAGAAAACATGAAAATTGAAAAATTAATATATTTATTCTGAATCCAAAAGTAAAATATATTTATTGAAAATTCAAGAAACGCTCTCCTCATCCCTTAGTTTTTAAAATCGTGATTCGCCGTGTTATGTTGCTTACATGTTGCTATAGGTTGCGTAGCATAAAGATAAGTTTTTCCTAAGACGCCTTCATATATATAAAGGGGTTCTAGTTTTTCCTACCTTTTTATTTATACGTTGCACCGAAATATTCTAGCGAAGTAACAGCCCTGAGTTCATACGTTTGTGACTAGAGCACTAGAGGCGTACGCAGGAGAGAACGTGGGGGGCAGGTGCCCTCCCCAAGATAATCAAAAATTAAAAATATTTCGAAATATTTAAGTAAAAAATTAAAATATGGAAAGAAAATACCTTTCTACCGTATGTTATCTTTATCAATATCTGTTAATTTAAAATGCTTTTTGGTTAGTAGCTCGAAATTTCGCTGGGAGAGTTTCTTTGTGCTCCCCTAACCCCCAAAGGTCGATTTTACGTACTACTACTAAACCAGACATGCACCTCGTCCATATTCCTCTGCGGAACCTCAAACGAATTGGTACATGTTGGAATGTGTGTGTATGTATAGTGAACCTTCAGTGAAGTTTGTTTCTATGTAATGCTTGTTATATTTAGTGCTGCCATCTGCAATCAATTTTTTAAACTATGAGTTTTTCCTCAACTCACAGTGCGTGAAGTGTAATGAATGAATAATTATACCGTTGTAGGCCTGTTGCTCTCTGCAACGAAACTTTTAACCGGGGAAATCAGCTCACATTTGCGCCTCAAAGTTGGGAACCGCAGAAAACCAACTTCAGCCGATCACCACTACGGCGACGGTGGGGTTTGAACCCGGATCCTCGCGATGCGAGTCCGTCACTATGACCACTAGAGCACCACAGCGGCTGATCTTACGTACGCCAACGCTCGTGACCAGGGCGCAGGGAATTGTAATGTGGTAGATCTCATGGTGCAACCTGCTAACGCAAATCATTGTTTGGCGCAGCATAATCTTGATGGTCCTTGCACCTATAAAAAATAAACTCCAATCCAATCCGAAGGTGCATATACACCCTCGAATGTATGATATCACATATTGCAGCAAATCCGTCGGAAAAAAATCAGCAAATCGTTCTCCAAAAACGCCATCCACTGCCTTTACTATTGCGATTCAACAGTACATTCTACGCTCAAAAATGCTTGTTTAGGTGTCTTATATCGCCTCTTAAAGATTGTCCCATGAATTTAGAATCACCCTGTATATTTGTACAGTGAGAAAGACATCAATGAATCCCCTTACGCCACCTATCAAATAAAACTGTTAGAATTGTTCGATTGAAATTAGTAACCAGGTTTTGATTAATGTGCCAAATAAAAAAGCAATATGGTATGATATTAATTAATATTTTATAAGGCATCATCATCATCAACAACCATTTTCAATCCACTGCTGAATGAAGGCCTCTAAATTTTTCCATTCTGCTCTGTCTGATGCTTTAGCCATCCAGTTGACTCCTGCCACACTTTCCTGACGTCGTCAATCCATCTTGCGTGGGGACGCCTTCTCGGACGTTTAACACCACGGGGGTACCAATCTAGAATACTTGTGATCCATCTGTTGTCCTATCTTCTTGCAATATGTCCAGTTCATTTCCATTTTAAATGTTTAATTCTTTCCATGATATCATGGAAAGTGCTAGAGACCTGCCAGCTCTACCCTTTTAGGGGACATAGTGCTCACTTAAATCATTGAGGATAGATGCTTGATTTCATACTCAGGAGATATTCACCGACAACTCAGATGAACACCCATTCAATGATTAGCATCATGATCATTTCAGTTAAAACCATATGTCAGAGTTCTTGTGCGGGTGCTTTCTTCTTTTGAGGGGTACAATCAAAGCTCTCGATCCGTAAATATGCCTCGTAATAGGTTGACAGGGCGCCAACCTCGTGAATCCCAACTATGAGTTCAACCGGGCACGGCACGGAGACCCATGGCCCTACATCCCGCAGTAGGGCCCTAGGCTGAGATCTTTGGTGGGTCCTCAGTTCAAACTCTTCACGGGACCCCTCTAATATGAATTTAGTGTGAGAAAAATAAAAATAGAATCACATCTGATGAGAATTATATCAGGTCCCGGGCAGAAGCCCTTCTCGACCCACTCTTTTTGTAGGGGCCGTGGAAGGATCTTAGTCCTGCAGGGAATAGGAGCTTCCACGATAAGATCTGGCACAATGATTTATGACAATAAATATGTAAATTAAGAGGTGCTTCCCAGGCTTTCTTTCATTTTGCCCTGGGACTATGATTTTGTTGGGAAAGCAGTAGGGACACGCTTTTTTGTAAATTAAATATACAAAAATTTGTTTGAGTTCTGTAGGACAGCCTGATTATCATCAAGGGTTCCGCGAGAAAATTTACCCTGGAATAGAGAACAGATATAGGCATTGGCATACGCAAGGCGATGATTCTAACCCAGGGGGTTAGAATCCCCCCCCCCCCAAGCCGAGATTATAGTGTTATTTTGCAGGAAAAACCGTAAAACCCCTCCCTTTGAGAAGGAAAAAAAATTTAACCCCCCCTTGAGATAATTCTGCGTACGCCTATGGATATAGGTATACAGAAATGGGCAGGCAGAACATTTCGGAGCTAAACAACACAACGACACCTGAAACGACGATGAAAAGACTCACTAAAGAAGAGTTTTTCGAAATTACACACCTAAAGAGGTCACAACGGGTTTTAAAGGTTGTATTCAGACATCATGTAGAGCCGGTACCGCTGAAAATACAAATATAAAATTGAAATTTGGTCACTATTATATTTGATAGTGACACCCACTCTAAGACGGGATTTCTAAAAATTCAAACCCCAAGGAGATCATGATAGGTTCAAATGCTATATGGGCGAATCACCGCTGAGTAATTTTCACCAAATCCACGCGAGTGAAGCCGCGAGTATATAACAGCTAGTCCCTGAATAAAAACTTCAAACGCATTTAACGAAGAATGCTATTTTTGACATTTTACTTGAGATTCAGGAACACGATTTCTATAAAAATGTATTCATTGCATCTTTACGAAATTTTAACATGATATTTTGCTATATATTGTTATGATTATGAACTAAAATCGAAGGTCTGTCACATGCATTTGTGTAATTACAGTGTTTTATAAACGAAATGTAGAATGAAATTTCCAAATGTAGAATGAAATTCACACGTACATAAACAGATTTGAATGTAACTTATGAACATATCGCGCAATCCTTTGAATTTTAGTTCATAACTTGCACCATGACTAGCTGAATGGACTATGAAAATAACAAAACATACCATTCATAGAATTTTTTGAAATCCGGTTTGGAATATCATATGAATTTTGCTTAAAATTTGACATAAAGATGACTATTTGATAGAAAATCACATAGGTAGTTCGAAATTTATTACTGTTTTCACCATTTTGGGACACTTCTATCAAATAATGTAATTAAAGTTCCCTCGAGTACCACACCATTTTAAAGAAAAGTGACAAGAACGGTAGTCGGATACTTTAAAAGGCTTTTTGAGGGCAAGCCAAAACCGTACGTAGATATCTGTTCCAATTTATTTTGTATTTTTTTTATTAGTACATTTATAATTTATTTGATAATAACTTGTGGTGTGAAGCTGGATCTTTTGGTATCCTTTTAAACCCCAAATTTGTTAGCATGTTATGATGCCGTGTAAAGTTTCTACCCCCCCCCCCCCCCCGGACCGGACCAGTACCATTTTTACGTTTTCCCCCAAGTTGAGTTATGATACAATTTATATATTTAGTCCATGATTTTCCCACTTTGTGCGTTGATTTTTCGGTGGTCGTATAAAAATAGTGGAATCCGAATTTCACTGTATTTTGAACATCACGCATAAATCCGAATAAAACTCACCTAAAGGGTCCTCGCGGTTTCCTTTATCCGGAACAGTAAAAACTGCAACTATTTCGTGTCCATCACGTTTTAGATGTTTATACACTCCACTTGCAAATGTGCTTTGCCCAATTATGGCAACCTTCATGTCGCTAAAAATTTTCTAAAAAAAGGAAAGCAAAAAATGATATAATTTTTATTCAAAAGCTTATAGGATAAGCTTAACATCGGTAAAATCAATTTCACTAAGTTTTTCAACTGTTGCTATAATTTGTGGACATTTAGTGGTTGAATTTTATAAGACAGAGGAGGTATTGAATAAAAATTATTTACCTTTATAAATTTCTAGTATGAAAACTTTTTAAATAGCTTATTTTAAATTAAAAGATTTTCTATACTAAAAATCTCATACTTATTAGAAACGTTTAAAATATTTTCCCACTACTGATGTGCAAAGTAATCGTCATTAAACCAAAACTTTGCTAGGAAAAAAATCGTCGCTATATTATCAGTTGAGTGAAACATTTTTTGGCAGGAAAAAGTTTTTAAACTGAGTTTAAAATTTTGAATTATTTTATTCTCAAGGTAAATATCATAAGCATGGAAATCAAAATAAGTTCTGGAAATCATTTCAATAACTGCACTGAATTCGAAATGTTTTCTTAAGACTGAGAGTTTCCTTTTTTTATGACGTGAAACTTTCAACAAATATGAAAAAATTTAAATTTTACAAATAAAATTTAAATTTTTAAAAATGTTCCAGAAAAAATATATATTTGCAAGCATAATAAAACATAACAATATATCAATTTATACGCTGATAGTTTTGAATTATAATCTCATTAAATTTGACTCAATTTGAAAGAAAAAATACCTTTGTAGTCGAAAACTGTCGGAGAGAGAACGTACACGTTATTGCTTTGATAACTGTCATGTTGTATTTGATTCGAGCCACAAATACTTATGAATGACATAAATTTGCTATTGTTGATGAAAGAAGTTAGCGTTGAAGAGAAATTCGGTATGCGTTTCGACTTTTCAGTTATATTCGTTCAATTTAACGGTTAGTGTGGAAGAAGAATAACGGTATAATATATATTATAGCGTTTGAGAAAAAAAGGAAATGCTGTGCCCCGCCGCCACGCTGACAAATCCAGCTGGAAACTGGTATGACAAGCCATCGTTCAATTTACGGGTAGAAACTTGGCGATTACTGACGTACACTCATGAGCTCTCGAACTGGCTGTTCAAACAAGATTTTACGAGAGCAACCTCATGCTTCGATCAACCGTAGTAACAGCATCATCTGTCTGCCGTAACAAACCATTCACGCATATAAAAAAAATGCATTGGAAAATCCAAGAAAAGTAGTATTGAGTAGTTTTTCAGGCTATCAAGAAGAAATGCATGTTACTCTACTAATGACTTTTCAAATTATAGAAAAAGTGTTTGTAAATCGTAGTTTCTGTTATTGTTTGGAATTTTTACTTGAACTGGCTTTTTATTTGAATGAAAATCCATGTTTCAAGTTAAGACAATCACAAACTTTATAAAACAAGAAAAACTTTTTTCAAGTAACTCTTTTCAAGAGTTTTTCATATAAAAAACTTGCAACACAGCAGTCGATTTAATTTTAAAATTCAATACAAACTGAAAGGCCACAACAAGCTCATTGGCGAGGCCCATGAGGAGACTGAAAAAAGATGCCCATAAAAACCCATAAAAAATATGAATATCAAATATAACCAAAATACAGCAACCCAACATAAAAACATATATCGCGAAAGAAAAACTATTACTGTAATTAATACTATATGTACTACACTGCCCATAAAAACGATTATAGTAGTCTTATCTAAGTATGGATAGTTTCTCGATTTATTGCACTATGTTTATCGTACACGTCTTTCCATTGTGTTATAGAATTCACGTTGTAACACGTTTGAGTACCCAGAAACCAAGACAATATCTCATTAAAATATGCCTGAGTTATATAAAAGTAGCTGATTGATCTAAGCCAGTGGTTCTCAACCTTTTTTGACTCGCGCGGAGCCCTTTTAAGCAAAAAAATTCTATGGCGGAGCCCCGTTGTGGCCAATTTTTTAATTATTCATCAAAGTTACTGATTTATTTTTTCTACTTAAAAATGTTTATAATTATTCTTTTAATTTTACTGTTTTTTTTATTTTTCTCGCGCGGCCGCGGAGCCCCTGGAGAGTGCACAAGGAGCCCCAAGGGCTCCGCGGAGCACCGGTTGAGAACCGCTGATCTAAGCTAATAAATAATAAGCGAGATCTTATTAAAACTTTTTTCAAGTCAAGTAATTGATTTGAAGTGGCACCATAACTCAAATAATTATAATAGTCTTGAAATTTTACTACTGAATTGAATGAATTTTGTATCTCAATGTACTCAGTTTTGCTGTTGTATACAAAAGGGAATTGAATTGATTATGAAGGCATTGCAAAGGAAATAGAAGTGGCATTCTGTACTTATAACTATAGGTCGAATTAATTACTATATATATCGATAAATGAAAAAAACCCAAAAAAGTGATATCATACATATTTTTATTAAACCTGATCAAAATCGGTATTACACGAAAATAATATAAATTCGTGAATGACGTAATGACTTGTCATGAAAATTTATCTGATTTCAAATCCCCATGGTCGATGTATCAGATAACAATTTGAAAACCATAGACGACTGATGAAGCAATGGTATTAAAAAAATAAGCATCTGTATTTTTAACTATTAAAAAATTCAGAGAGGTCGATTAAGATGAGGATACGCATGCACATAATTTTATTAGAAAAATTTCATTTTGTTTCTATATATGCATATATGTGTTACAGTAAATGTGATAAATCCGGTGATTAGGCATAATCGCTGACCATTTTGGTAAATTTAATGAATTTCACTGTAATTTTCACTTTTATCGGAAAAAAGCGTCGTTGGTAATCATGATAAATCGTACTAAATTCATCACATTTGCCAGTTATTGTGCATAATTGTCATTTTGTATTGGTAAATATGATAAATCGGTCCCATTGTCGCGATAAGACTTATTATTTCGATAACGCACACGGGAAAAAGAGTCTGGGTGATTAATCTTTTGTCTACGGTGATTAATAAGGGAAGACCTACTCCCCACTATTATTTTCTCCCTTACTACCTAAATGTTAAAAAAGTTGTCTGTTTTCCAAACACAATGGAACCCCAATTTAACGAATCAGATAAAACTGATATTTTTATTCGTTATATCGGGGAAAATCAGTAGATATGGATTGCGATCGACACCAATATTCGCACCGGGACAGAATAAAAAAATCGTAAAATCATTAAATGGGAGGTGGTTATCCATCTGGGTCCGACTATATTTATTAAACACAATATAATTTCCTTTGATGAATATAATTTCCTTTGATAAATATAATTTTCTTTGATAAATATAATTTTCTTTGATAAATATAATTTTCTTTGATAAATATAATTTTCTTTGTATTTATCAAATTCACCAAGTACACTAGGATATTATGCATATAGCACTCACAGATTAAGGTGATAAATTTCAAGTACTTATGTAATTTAAGAACGACACTTTGCTATTAAGCATAATCGCCAGTAAAAGTGATGATGATGTGTGTTTTCTGTATTATACTAAAAAAATATCACTTTTACCGGTCATTACACATAATACCCAAGCGTCGCGTCGTTGGTAAACATGATAAAACGTACTAATACTATTATACATAATATTCTAGACATGATAATTCATACAAGTATTGTATCATTATATCGGACTATAGTCATCACACATACTAGACTCGTTTGGAATTTTTTTCATATTTATCAAATTCATCAATTACACTTGGGTATTATGCATAATCACAGATGGAAACGATAAATTTCAAGTATTTATCAAATTTACCAACGACGCTACGGTATTATGCACAATCACCGGTAAAAGTGATAACTGTTTTAGTATTTATCAAATTTACCAACGACGTTTGGGTATTATGCATAATCACCGATTTATCACAATTACTATAACATATATATTATACATAGCCTCTCATAATGTTTTTTAAAATAAAATATTATAAAACGTCCAATATTGTCATTGATATAAGCTGAACCCTTTACTCATCAAAACTAAGTAATTCCTTTTAAATTCAATTTCCTTCTGAAGATTTAAAAGAATGTACTTACATATAATGTGATGTCAAATGTATTTAACTGAGTTTGGGTTAAGAATTCTCGCAAAACGAAGTTGATTTAAAAAAATTACAAATCAATAAATAATGTCGATATCACTTTCAATCAAAACGAAGTTGATTTAAAAAAATTACAAATCAATAAATAATGTCGATATCACTTTCAATCACGGTGCACTAGTTTTGCGCGTGTCGTGATTATATGATAATGTATTATGTTCATTGTTACAACAATAAGATTAGATAATTAATGACCATGAACATATCAAACAGTGAAAAGTGAAAAAAAGAAAGTATTTCGATAAAAAAACTAAACCACACACACAATTGTTTTATTTTTGGGTAAGGTGGTATCCTCCCTCCAACCATCATGCATTCAGAAGTCTGGATAGTGAGATTACGACATTATCAATTACAGTAAATAATGTCTACGAACGCACTGACCAAACATTCTGCTAAATAATATAATCCAGGGCCGTAACTTTTGTGGGGGGGGGGGGGGGGGCAAACATGATTTCGCCACCTCTATCTCTGTAAAATTAGATGATTTTACAACGGTTTGTTTGTTTCCTCTGAAATTAGCCGTCCGAGGCAGTTGTCTCCCTCTGGTTCTGGCCCGGGTTAATCTGTTTGCTCATTTGATCATTTTTGTCTCACCACGGCCATTTTCTGCACACGAGGGCCAATTAGTCCGGGACCTGCAGTTATTGCCGATTCTGAACGGCAGCCAGTTTTTTATACTCACCGAGAGGTTGGTGCGCTAACCCCTAAATGTTGGACTCCCTGCGGTAGCAATCTTTTTCTATGATCATGTCGCCGCTTCTGTTGTACCCCTATGTCAGGAAATTTTCTGACAAGGACGAAACCCCCGGGTATCGAACTCGTGACGCCTCCGAACATTCTCTGGTACTTTAGGTGAGTATCTTATCTATAGCGGCTAAAAATCCGACATTCCCTAGTGAACTCGACCAATCACAGAGGAGAGGAAATGAGTTACTTTCGAACCGTAAATTTAGCGGCGTGAACACTGTAAGAGAGGTGTAAACAACAGATTGAAACCTTCCGAGCTGGAGAAAAGTTGAAATAGTTCCAAAAGGAAGCGGTTGGGCCATAACTATAGACCGTTCAAGTATTACTTAAACAAAATTATGGGTTTTTTTACCCTTCACCAACTGTCAGCAAAATCAAGTAAACTGGACCAAAGCCTTCTAGATTAGCACCGTTATTAACCAAGGGGGCTTCGGCTGCCCTCCCCATTCTCGAGAGATACGCGGGTGGGGGCTATAATATATTGTGTAATGTACACCCCCCCCCCCTCGTGACCTCCAAGAGATAAAAATTGAATTTAAAAATTTAAATTCAAATAATTTTTTTTAAAATGAAATATCGTAGAAAAATATCTGTGTACTGTTTTGATTAATTTCTGTAAATTTAAAATGTTTTTTGAAAGCTTTTGATGAAAGGAAATATTTTATCCTGTGCCCCCCCCCCCCTTTTAAAGGTAGGTCCTGTGTAAGCTCCCCGGGCCCTCTTCTCTTGTTGATCTGAAGAAACCTAGGAGAATAGATCGGGATTTCAGGACATTGCACTGCTGAGGTGAGCACCTCTACGAATCAACAAAACAACCATCAATTCCCATTGTGCTTTATAATATTTTACTAAAATCTTGCCAGCAAAACTAAAAATATAACTTTTTGATTCCTTAATAGTGCATGTACATTTTGAATGCCCAGAAGAGCATCGATCACAAGTTGGTTTCAAAACCCCTTTCATCTAAACAATTATCTTCGACACATGGTTTGCTGAGCTGTTTACTAATATGTGTAGCATATCTTAGTGCCCTGTGAGTTTCATTAAAATGTCAAATGTGGCTATCACCTTGATCTGGTCCAAATACTGATGCATTATTTTCCAAATCACATATCAATGCTTTGATTAAAAGGGTGAAGAATGATTCTATTGAAAATTTATATCAGTGCGATAAATGCTCAATTAACAGGAAATTTTTGATAATCATGTCTTTAGTTGTATGAGATACTGTATTAGATTTGGTTGGAAATGAGGACAGGGCTGCAACTGGGGGGCAGGCAGGTCTGGTGCCCCGGGTGTTGAACCAGAAGGGGTGCCGAATTCACCCTTAATTGCTCCCTCTGCATGCAAGGGGCGCCAAAATTCCGGCTTGCCCTGTGTGACAAAGTATCTAGTTGTGGCTCTGAATGAGGATACAGTACTGTATGAAGAAATTCGCTCCAGAATCAGTTTTGTTTGTTGAAACACAATTTCCCATAAGTTTCTATGGAATATTGTTTAATTTATTCCAGGTATGGCTCAAAATTTAAAGATAAGTTTTTTAAAATACCAAGGAATGTTATAAAGACGATAAAAACTGACCAAACGCTTAAATGAATAGCTTTGAAATTGGAAAGATTGAGAATTTATAGGAATATGAGATACAGAAGATCTTTTTATTTTAAACTATGTACACAATAAACACCAGCTTTATTCTGCTTAAGCCAGTGTTAACACAGTCGAGTGTGTAGGTGTCCCCCATCCGTTTGTGTTTTGGTACATCTGGAGAAAAGATTACAAAAAGGGGATGTGAGTAAATCAATGCTCGAGTGACATTCTGACAATGATTAGCTTAAATTCAGCTCGTGATGCAGCTGATTTGTCATTGCTTGCATTTGTATCAAAGAAAATGTTCATTAATCGCATCCATTAGCCAAGGCAGAAAAAAAATTGTTTGCAGAAAAATTCACCAACAGAGGCATTTAGCCAAGGTACTGTAGTTATGTATCCTCAATAAACTGATGATATATTCAATTTTCTTTAAACCCGATTTGAATAAAACCATGCCATTGTTCTCATCCAAATGCTTAGATAATCTTCATTCCAATCCCTCCCTTCCTTGCTATTAAAAGCAAATATAAAACCCTATTTTTCCCTATTGGTGCTTACGTAATATTTGAATGGTTGTGAGAATAATAGAAATGTACAAATAATTATACACAGTGAAAGGGAAAAAAATTTTGAACACAAAATTTTTTCATTAAATCATGTTATTAAATGACGTTAAACATAAATAAACTAAGTTGCACACACTATGTCATAGTCCCAAAGGCAATTAGAAATAGACATGATTTTATATATTTTTAAATTTAAATTTTTTTTAATTGCTGCTCGTATTTCCATAGGTTGAAAATGCTATTTTTCATAGTATTCTGTAATACTGTGCAGATGTACGTGGTGTTTTGAATTTTTATACATTATATAATAAGCAATTTCCTGATATAGCAGAGAGGATCAGACCATCAAAATCAATATGAGATCAGACATTCTATAACATTGAAGATAAACATATATATACAGTAGATAAACAGATATAAACTAGAATAAACAATTATTCTAACAGCCAAAAGGATAAGGCGATAAGGGTGCATGTGTGGTGTAGCAGTAGTAGGTAGGGCCTCCAAAAAATGGCTCGGGGATCCATGATGTTCTTAAGTCAGCCACCTCGTTGGGCAATTTGCCTGTTGTGGCGTGGTATTTGTATTTGTAAATTCTATTTTATTTCTCATCCCAAAGATTTCTTTAATTCCATTGATTCATATTTAAAAGGGACAGAAATTAAACATAGTTAATTACAGGAAAGCATAGGCGTACGTAGAATTTTCTCGAGGAGGGGGGTTTCAGATTTTTCATCCTTCTTTGCAGGAAAGTGTACTTACTGTAGAAAATATAATTACAAGAAAATGTACTTAATATGCAGAAAAAATAAAAACAGAAAAGTACACGTAATGTAGGAAAAGTAATTACAGGAAAATACAATGTAGGAAAAATTACAGGAAAATGTACTTAATGTAGGAAAAATAAAAACAGAAAAGTACACGTAATGTAGGAAAAGTAATTACAGGAAAATACAATGTAGGAAAAATTACAGGAAAATGTACTTAATGTAGGAAAAATAAAAACAAAAATATACGTAATGTAGGAAAAATAATAACAGGAAAATGTATTTAATGCAGGAAAAATAATACACAATGTAGGAAAAATAATTATAAAAGAAAAATCAATTAACCTCAAATACATAAACACAAACCAACAGGAAATTGATGAAAAAAAGAGAACTATATAGAAAATATTGATGGAAAAAAAATAAAGATAAGCCAGAAAAAAATGATAAAAGAGCGCAGAATATGACAATATTACGAGAACGCGCTTGCGCATTGTAAGTTCCGAACAGTTTCCGAAGTCTTCCACACGAAGTAACGACCGATGTGATATTTTGCTATATATTGTTGAGGTTATGAACCAAAATCTAAGGCCTATCACATATATTTTTTGAATTACAGTGTTTTATAGACAAAATGTAGGATGAAATTTCAAAAAATTCACACAAACTTAAACATATTTTGGTGTAACTTATGAACATATCATGCAATCCTTTAAATTTTGGTTCATAACCTGCAACATTACTAGCTAAATGCATTGTGAAAATCACAAAGCATTTCATTAATAAAATTTTTTGCAATCGTGTTTCGAATATCACATGAATTATGATTAAAATTTGACATAAAAACGACTTTTTCATAGAAAATATAATAGATAGAGTAAAATTTGTCACTGTATTGACCATTTCGAGACACTTTCTATCAAAAAATGTATTTAAAGTTCACTCCAGAACCATTTTAAAGAAAAGTGACAAGAAAGGTAGTCGCATACCTTAAGTGAGTGTCGTAGAAATTTGAAACATGTAAGTGACCTACGGATCGAGAAACCAGGTCAGTGAGCGACCAAAAGAGTAACCTAGACTGTGTGTAAGCATGTGAGTGACTATGACAGTGTTCAAGCATGTGAGTGACTATGACAGTGTGCAAGCATGTGAGTGACTATGACAGTGTGCAAGCATGTGAGTGACTATGACAGTGTGCAAGCATGTGAGTGACTATGACAGTGTGCAAGCAAGTGAATGACAAAAAGAGTGACCTATAGAGTGTGTTAGTATGGGAGTCACCTACAAACCGAGGGACCAGGTTAATGACTGGCCAAAAGAGTGACCAAAAAAGTGTGCAAGCAAGTGAGCGACCAAACAGTGTGTGCAAGCAAGTGAGCGACCAAACAGTGTGTGCAAGCAAGTGAGCGACCAAACAGTGTGTGCAAGCAAGTGAGCGACCAAACAGTGTGTGCAAGCAAGTGAGCGACCAAACAGTGTGTGCAAGCAAGTGAGCGACCGAAAGAGTGTCTTAGAGAGCGTGTGAGCATATGAATGGCAAAATGGGAGCAGGGCAACAAAACCATAAATGCGCCTCTGCTGCAGATAGAAATCTCGTTATAACGAAGTATAGAAGGAAATCACTTCGTTACAACGAAAAATTCCGTTATAAAGAAATTCCAGTTTTTTGCATTGTTCCTGTGTATTAATTAAGGTCCCTTAAACTTATCTGGGGGATTAGAAAAGTTTTCCTTAAAACGATATTTTCGCTATAACGGTATTCGTTAAAACGGAATTCGATTGTATATTTTTTTAACCTCATGGAGTTAAGCCCTTACTTAAAGGATTGTTGAGTGTTTTGAGTCAGAAACAATATGAACTTTGGGAGGCTTCCATCATAGGTAAGCACTTGAAGTTGACTTGTTTTTTCAACATGGTTTCCAGAAGGAGGTGCTTCCGGGATAAGTGTGATGTATGTATTACATAAAATTAAGGAATAAAATTCTGGGAAAAAATTGTATGTGAATAAAAATATATCCTATATCATATCTTAGCTGAAAAAAATTGAATGAGAGGTACTACATTACTGTTTTACTTATTTACTCGTAGTTATTTATTTATTCAATATTGATTGGCCGAGGCCTATGCAAGAGGATGTGGAATTTATATATGGTGAAAGTGACGATTGATGGTTCAAGAGAATTCGGAAATCGTGGTGCAATCTACAATATTTGATGGTAGGTTGCTCCAGTCGATAATAGTTTTTGGGAAAAAGCTAAATTTGTGACAATCTGAAGTGGCATAAAGCTTAAAACTCCGACCAAATATCTTTTTTTATGACAAACGTGTTTGAACTATTTCTGAACTTTTTGATCATTTTAAAAATGTTCTCGATGCTAACTGATGAACATTTTTTTTAAATTAATAGTTTTTCCATTCGAAGATTGAAAACAGTTTACACATTCCTTGTAGTTTACTGATAGATTGCATTTGATTCGAAAAACGTGTGCTTGAACAAGAAAAACTTAATACTTTATACCAGTGTTTCCCAAAGTGGGCGATGGGACTCAGTGGCGTAACCACGTGGGGGGGGGGGAGCAGAGGGAGCGATTGCTCCCCCAATCGAAATTTTGCCTACATTGGCGCCTATTTTTCTAAATGACTTTTGATCTTTAAAAAAACTTTATTCTTGATATTGACTATATATTTATTCTAAATATTGACTTTTTCATTTTCTACCTTCATTGACTGATGAGTAAGAGGGAAAAAAAATCTACATTTATATTTGCGCTTCTTGCAGGTTCACAGTGATTGGGTTTGTACTAATCCTTAAGAAAAGGAAAAAATAAAGTTGATGCTTTCATTACCATTTTTGACAATTGCTCTTAAGCTCTTCATCTGGAAGCACGTTCAGATCAACCTCTGTTCCCCACCTTTATCAAAGGGCTTAATCTTGCCCGCTTCTAGCTGTAACTTTTTTCTCTTGCTATTAGTAGTTCTCGGTAGAGCTCCTAGAAATACCTTTCGTAGCTATGAGGATATGGAGTTCACGAAAGCTCATTCTGTTCTGAAGGGCCACCAAGAGCATTGACTAAGGCACCTTTTTGAAGAAATTAGGCATGAGAACCTATTATGGACAGACCACTGAACCTATGAAGTAATGGCTAGGATTCAAGCTCCAAGATGTATCGCCTTTTCTTTGGGTGCCTTATGTAGAGCTTGAGCTCCTAGAAATACTACTTTATGAATGGGTGACTTAGCTAGATTCATAGTGCCTGAAATGCCACGTTGTCTGCTGGTGCCTTGGCAAGAGCTTGTAGCTTGTGCATAGGGCAGTGTCAAAGACTAGGAAAAGGTGGAAAACTGCTATGAGCTTTTGAACCATATAAAAACCCCAAGATTTTGGGGCCAAAAGGGGGTTCTGGAATAGTTTTTCTTAAAGGTGGGTAAATAAAAACCTATAATCTTGGGTCAATAGCGCTCCGATATGTAGAGAATGGGAGAGGAAATTATAGGCTTCTATATTTGTACGACAATATATTGTACGGTGATAGTGCATAGTTTTACGTTAAAATGTGACTTTTTCAGAAACAGTCTTTTTTCATAGTGTAGTGTCTCTTTTCTATGAATCACTCTTTGTTTCATCATTATGCATATACAGCAGTGTGCCGAATCGGAGAAATTATTCCTTGGAAAAAGTTATGGCCGGTGTGTTAACTCATGACACGTATATCTCCCCTCCAATTAATCCAGCGTTTCATAAACTTTTGGCACCCGTGCCCCCCCCCCCCCGGCCTCGTCATCATTTATCCGTGACTGCCCAGAATAGCCTAATGCAGGGGATTCTCGAACTTTTTCCACCCGAGGTGCCCCTTTCCCCTATTCAATGATTATCCGCGAGCTCGCCAGCTTCCTCTGGAGCTATTTAACAAAACATATTTTCGAAGAACCTTTGTCAGGGTCAACGCTCCGTGGCGCATCTGATAAAGATTGGAGGCGCACCAGGGCGCCGCGGATCAAAATGTGTGAGAATCTCCCTGGCCTAATGTAAAAAAACCCACTACTAAGTACTGAACAAAGCTGCATTAAGAGTTATTTCAACTTACAAGCGGCTTTGGTACTGAATAAGCACGTATCAATACACCCACGCGTTGAGACGTCCCTCAAAAAAGGGTGGCGATGAGCCCCGAGCACACACACTTTGAGAATCCGTTAATATTTCTGAAATAATATAAATGCACTATATATACTCATCGTTTTTTAAAGCAGAATTCCGGGCGTTATTTGTTTCTTTATTTTCCACAACATTACATAGGTGGTCTACGCAGGGTCGTCTTACGAGCATCAAAGGGACTTTTCTAAGGCCCTCTACCTGTTCAGAAATTCCTGCCTAACCTAACAGTTCACTCTCCAAAAATTTTAACTGGATCTCATCTTCATGCAGTCCCTTTTGCACTTGAGGCGCCTGGAATTGCCCATGTATTACAAGGAAAGTTTAAAAGTAACTGAAAATACATACATAATAGTATTTCAGAAAAACAGAAAGTGTCCACAAAACGTTCAGTCTACTCTTAAAAAATTATCTAGTGTTTTTTTTTTTCAATTAGCGCTTATCCGAGGGCTTACGATACTTTCTAATATGAACTATGGCGTCATTTGCCAGCACTTACCCGAGGGCTCTCTGGTCAAATTACGAGGGGAAAAATCCAAGAACTTATTAGTCCCGATAGTTCTTAAACTGTGCGTCACCAAACTTTGCCGGGGGTACCGCGGAGCATCCCGAAGATTTTTCACAGGGATTCTTTGTTAAACTGCTCTGCGGAGCCGCGGGAAACATTGATTAAAGTAACGGGGCACAGCGGATGGAGAAAGTTTGAGAACCCCTGCGCTAGTCTGTGTGCAATTCATCACTCATATATTTTCATTCTTCTCCGATTTGTTATAAAACACATCGCATGAATTTATTTCACTAGAAATAAATATACATATACTAAGCACAATGCCTTTTTAAGTTGTTCAACTTCGAGCTGAGAGAGAGAGAGAGAACTCCCCTTTAAATAATATCTCCACAGGAAGTGGGTAGATAATAAAACATAAGAAATATTTCAATCGATTCATACACCCGCCACTTTCACTTCGATTCGGAAGATGAGCAACGGCATTACAAACACGCCTCAGAGATACTTAAATAGATTACGGACACATACGTTAATTTATGGCTCACACTAATTCGTTTGAAGCAGTGGTTCCTAAATCTTTTTGGATTCAGCCACCTCTGCTTGTGTGTATGCAATCTAGTAGTATGTGATAACCACTGCGATCATGATGGATTCATCCCGGTTTGAACCCCACTAGTGGCAGTTGACTGAAGCGAATCTTTTTTTTTTCAATTTCTAGGTACGATTGCTAACCGATCTTTCGTTTGGAAAGCCTTCCCGCAGAAAGCAGGCAGGCTTTCACCGTGATATTTGCATAACACGAAACTTCGGGCATCTGTCAGTTTTACTTCTAATATGGAAGACAGATGGCAAAATTTCTCAAACTGAAACCATGCATAACTAAGACATCATAAATATATACGTTATGGTCACGTACATTGGCGTACGCAAAGGTGGGGGGGGGGGGGGGTTCTGCATACGCCTATGGTCACGCATAATATAAGAAAGAACTTTCGGCATGCATTAATTTGTTAGAAATTCCATAAGACAAATGTCTTATACAAAATACAAATATACAAATACAAATACAACGCCACAACAAGCAAAATGCCCAACGAGGTGGCTGAGAAAGACCTAGAATATCCTCCTATACCTCCTCTTGGAACAGACAGGGCCTTGGACCGTAATATCAGAAACAAGAATGGTCTCTATTGCATGGGCAAATGTGTATGTTCGTTCGGCCATGGTCCTGCAGCACGGCCCCTTAGGCTGGGATCTTTGGCTCCCAGGTTAGATTTTTCACGGGGCTCTCTATAGTAAAATTGTGTGGGGAAAAAAAATTGACAAAAAATGTTCGATAGAGCCTGAGCAGTGCACGGAATGAAATGTGTGGAAAAAAAATGATGAGAATTGTCCCGGGCTGGAGCCCTATCAGCTCCATCCAGTAATTTTTGGGGATCTCACTCAAAAAATTGGAAAAAATAGGATAAGGGGAGGGTACCCGACTGAGATAACATAATCATAGCCTTATGAAAGAAAAATATTTTATTTTTAAAAAATTTTAAATTAATTTTTTTCCCATAGCACTATTTCATTATCAATCTAAGACCGGGCTGGACAAATAACAGGAGCCAGGTCACCAGTGTTATATCGGACCACTGGAAGAATATATATGTATGCAATTATGTCGATTTAACCCAGGTTCCTAGTGGTCCAATACACATTTAGAAAAGAAATGATGACTCACGAAAGAAAGAATCATGTTACTGTAAAATTTAAATAGCATTTAATATTTAATCAAATAATCATGAAAAGAATGATTTATATTTACACAATCAAAAAAGTCAATTAACAAAAACCAAACATTACGATACCAAAATCTGCATAATACATAGACAGAATACTATATGTTCAATTATAATATTTTTTAACTTGATGTTGGAATAACTCTCTTTCCCTTTAAACACTCATTATATTTAATCTCGCCATCTCCCCCGTTAATCTCTCATAGTTTGGGTGTTAATTAAACCTCCATAATTTACTTAAAGTGTGGTAAGAATTTCTTTCCTTGTAAGTACATGCACGATTGAGTAGAAGTAGTGTTCATGTGATACACGTGCTTACGATAAGAGTGTTCATGTGATACACGTGCTTACGATAAGAGTGTTACATGATAAAAGCGATTAAATGGAAGCATGGAGATTTCTCTGTGCTGTCATATCTCGGAATAATTTTAGAGAGAGAAAATAATTTTATTCTATAATTTTTTATATTTTAATCTAAATTTTTTCCAACTACCTTTTAGGGTGACTGCATTTGTATAAGTACACAAAACCTAAAATTGAATTTACATTTTTTTTAAATTAATTAAAAAATTAAAATACATTAATCAATTGAAAGGTAATTAATTTAATTTGAAAAATTACATCAACACTCTGAAAACAAAATAATTTCGATTTTTTAAATTGGGAAATATAAAGTTCTTTCCACTAATGCGTAATTTTAAGTTTGCGTCTTAAGCACGAACAAAAAATGGCGCCTTTCACAATTTCGCTCCCCCACGGACCAAAACCTGGCTACGTCACTGCTGGGAATGACTGGTTTTGCTAATTACTGTTCATTATTGGAGCTATCGTCCCCCAAAAAAAGTGCAGCTGGTATCAGTGTTCCTATTTCAGGGTCCCGAGACGACTCTCGTCATTTTTTTTTCACATTATAAATTCAATACACATTGTGGCCCGCCAAAGAGCCTAGCCTCCGGACCCCGCGGAGGGGTCCATAGTCCTGTAGCTTGGAAACCAGTAATAGCAGTTTTCATTGTTGCGCTTTGAATAAAAGCTGATCCAAAGAGCGTTGAAATTTGAAAGAGTTACGACTTTTCTGTGTTGCTTCGTAGCCATTTTTGAAGCTCATCGCTGTAATGAAGACTTAAAAGCTTCATAAAAGAAACAAGTGGCTGAAGTCTGTGAGAGCAATGTGGTGGTAGACATAACAACGAAACGCCACTCTTCCTCGTGTAGTCTACAACCTCAAGGTTCTTGGTATGTGTTGAGCGGCTATCTAATAAAGAAGAACCGGAAAGTCTTTTGATGCCTTAGAAAATTCCACAAATTTTCAAAACCATACAAGAAATAACTCAACAGTCATCCATCAAGCCTTAGCCCAACCTCCTGGTGGCAATCCTAACCAAAATTCTTTCTGCTTCTTCTTTCGAGGTAAAATGAGCATCGGGGGCATGTACATTCCGCTTGCCGACATACAAAGACAGATTACAGTTTGGCGGAATGGGCAGGAACACGACTCAGGTTAGGGTGGTAAGGTCACTCGAGAAAGATATGTAAACAAACGTATAACTACACGAAACTAAAGAAAATTAAACGTACTTCAAGCATGTACTAACTATAGTTATAATGTAAGCAAGTATGTATACCTTATCTTGGTTACAAAAGCACCAGAAGTTACAATACAGGAGCAATAAATCACACAACGGAAACCTCACTCACCAGTGCTCACGAAAACCAGACTAACGTGGCTGCCGTAGTTGCGCAGTGACAGGTTGGTCTAGTTCTTATTGCTGCTCGCTGACAGTACCTCCTTGCCACCGAAAAACGTGGACCTTCATTCCGCCCCGGTACCCCGTTCTGCACCGGGTTCCCTTATATACATACATTGAGTACATGTTCTTTGCCCTCCCCTGGAAAAAAGTTGAAATGTTGAAATGACGGCCCTGGGGCGTTAGGGCCCCCACAAGGGTGGGGCTGACAGGGCTCCGACTTGGGGACCTGAGACGAATCTTATAATTTTTGTTTTTTGTCCCGTGAAGAATCGGACTGTCCTGTTGCTGGGGGGGGGGGGGGGGAGCATGACTTGTGTACTAGAAGAAGGGAAATAGGTCGCATGACCATATCTACTTGAGAAAAATACGGGATATTGGGCTTCCAAATACGGGACATGACCAATCGTCACCAAAAATGATGCCAAAAGTAAGCAGAGCCGCCAAGAATTGCTAAAATCAAAGAAAAGTCACCAATCGTAGGAAATGAAGTGCTACTGCAAATTGCTGTGAATTAAAAAAACAACATGACAAATATGTTAGATGAAGTTTTTTTTTATTGAAAGTCGTAATTATCGTAGTGTAATTTCTGAGTCAGGAAGATAACTTTAATCGTTTTTTCGATCTTTAATCGTTAATTTGAAGAAAAAGTCAAGTTGGCATCGTTGAAAATACGTGAAAAATCGGGACATTTTTACAAAAAAGTCGGGACGGTTAGAAAGACAAAAAACCAGGACTGTCTCTTGAAATACGGTACGTATGGTCATCCTAGGAATAGGGGTTTTTCCTAGGAATAGAGGAAATACTGTGTATTCATGCTATGGTTAGGAAGGCAAAAGTATCTTTTATTTTATTTTCTAAGAAATTCAATTATTTTTTTTCATAAGTGCTCAATGCAATCAAAAAATTCATGATTTTCTCAATCTTTTAAATTGTCAAAAAATTTGAAAACTGAAAAAATATCGTGGGAATGCCGAAAAAATTCTGTAACGGTAAAAAAAGCATAAAAATGCAAATGTCATCAACATCCGTGTCCTGGTTATCACCATACACAAATTGCTTATAAAACTTAACAGATGAGCAATTTGGATTTCCTTTTTTTGCCACCTCGTTTGGCAAATTGCCTATTTTTCCAAAATAATAATTGAAAAAAAATTGGAACAAATGTGTGTTTCATTTGCGAGAGAAATTCAAACTATGAATAGATTTGATCAAATAATTTGCTGAAGAAACTAATTTTTGGTGCATTACATGTGGTGGGGAAAGCAACCAAACAAACAATGAATATGTTTTTGAAGATGAAAGGGAATAAAATGTCCACTGTCCACACACACAGTGTAAAAGCCAAACCGAAACTGCTTTTTCCCTACCCGCCGGTTTTTTGACGAGTAAAAAAAATATCTTATATATAAAATGTGAAAGTATTGTATGTATGTTTGTTTGTTTTTTATACAAATCTACAATTTTAGACCGATCGTTGTCAAATTTTGCACTTTTACCAAACAGGATCGAGATTGAACCATAGGCTACTTTAAAAGTTCGTCAGAGCTGGGCAAATGGGCGAAAAAGCGTCGGGCAACAATGGTTCCTGGGCCCCCAACAGTCACTTTCAGAATGTTTACTTTGGTTACCGTGGTTCCCTAACAATGCGTTTCAGACATGCACATGCTTTTACAATGGTTTGCCACTTCTTTAATGTCAGTATAACAGTTTATTCCTGTATAATGGTTTGTCACTTTTTAAATCCTCTCAGCAATTGAAGAAAACCCTAGAATCGCCGGGTATTATGGCTAGTACAGTATAAAATACAGCAGCGAAAAACAGAATCGCATTATATATAGACGTGTTTTGGATGACCTTGATGAGGAAGAAATGACTGCATTAATCGTTGCAGTAAACTGTTCGAGAAGAATGGGATGCATCCATACAGGGCCACCTTTACCATACATGGGGCCCGTCGCGAAAATACTAGCTGGGCCCCTTAGCCCCCCCCCCCTTTTTTTTTCTTCTGTGAGAAAGAGGAATCGAAAATTCAGCAAATGAAAATCATGAAAATTCGAAATTAATGCAAACAGAAAAATTTTTCAGAATTGGCGAAAATACAGAATAATAGAAATATAGTGAAACCTCGCTACAACGTTACTCGATACAACGATAAATCCTTCTACAACGATATTTTTTTGGTCTTGCTCATGTCTATACTCGAACGTTAAACTGCTGCCTCTCGATATAACAATAATCCCTCTACAGCGATATTTTTCCTAAGTCCGCAGAATATCGTTATATCGAGGTTCCACTGTAATTCCGGAATTGGTGAAAATTTAGAATTCCAGAATTAATGGAAAATTCAGAATTCAAGAAATTATTTGAAACAAAATTCTCCAGATATGGTAGAAATTCAAAACTATTTCTTTCTGAATAAAAATGCAGATTTCCAGAATTTATGAAAGAAATTATTGTTACTGTAAATGTATATGTTAAATGGGCGACATACAGTGTCGTCACGAGCTTCGCGCGGAGGATTTCTGCTATAGACGGTGATGGTAGGGTCATACACCAGAGAATTTGACCGAACGTGTTCGATTAGTTCCTCTTTCATCGTTGAAACTCGAATAAAAAACAAAATAAATGAAAACACAAAAAAGACCCAAATGAATCAAAACACGAATAAAAAAAAATTGATAAAAAAACACGAACGAAGTAAAAAAAACGAGGAAAAACAAATATGGCGTCTTCACATGCCATCACACGACTGACGAAAGTCTGAAAGGTTTGATTTTTTTTTTGTGACACGTAATAAAGCGTGTTACGTCAGATTTCATAATCCGACACATTCCCACGTCACGTCAGCACAGTATGAACGTACCTACAGAAGAATCATAGGTTTAATGTATATCGCACGTATTTCCACGTCACGCAGAGTAGTGTGCACGGATTTTTCTTCGTGTTACGTCAGATTACATCACCACAGACTTTACCACGTCACGTCAACACAATGTGAACGTACCTACAGAAGACTCATTGGCGGAATTTTATATCACACGCATCCGGCGTAGTGTGTTTCAGCTTTAAATCTGTCTCCTCTAGTCATGTATAACCGATGTGCGCCCAGCCTTAGGATGTGAACACAGTGTGTCCGTATTTCAGATTCTGGAAACCCGCGTCGTCTCAGACTGGTTAAAAACCCGAATTTCAACTTTTTTTAGCTTGAAATTCGGATTTTTAACCAATCGGATACGACGTGGGTTTCCAGAATCTGAAATACGGACGCACTATGTTCACACCCTTAGGATGTGAACTTGGTGCACGCTGGTTTTCGATTCGGCGCTGTTACGGATTGGTTAAAAAACCTGAAATTCCGGTTTTTTACCAATCGGAAACCATCGTGCGCTATGTTCGTACCCTTAGAAATAAACAATCAACATACGTAGCTTACCAAAATTCTCCAGTCTAGTGTTGTCGTATCTTTCACATCTGCTCAAGTCAGTCAGATTACGTAATACAGTCATGCCCCCACAACGGTGGGGCTGAAAGGGCTCTACTCCGAGGGGCTCGGGATGGTTCTTATAATTTTTTTTAACTACAAACTCGCTATAGATGGGCCCTCTTGCAGGGTGTGACTGTGACTACAGTTTATACAGGGTGAAAAGTTCAGTTCGTCCCACCTCAAATAACTAGTAAATAAAGGGGTACAGAAACATACTTTCAATTAGAAAAAATATTAAAATATCATGCCCATCTTAGAGATGTGTCATTTAATTATACTAAGGAATTTTATTTTTATACTGTCCTTCTGTCTTTTAACTTCCAATCAGAAAGTTGTTGCCCTGTCTCTCCTGAGACCAAAAAATCCACGTTTCTTTAAGCACAATATTCGCAGAGATATTTGAATCCAAAAATTGTGGAAATGGGGGAACCGCAAGAACGGTGGCTCATTCTACGCTTCGTGTGCTGTCCTTTCCCTCACTTTCACTCTCAACGACTTTTGAATTCAAATATCTCAGGCTGTATACTGTAGATACTTTAGTTCTTTTCGCATGCCTTTACTAGTTTAGGTCAAGCAGAGATGGCGCTAGGGCCGTATGGCCAAACGGGATGCCACTCGAGGAGGGGCACTGAATAACGGATAAAGAAAGAAAAGTTTGAAAAAATATTTTTGTCTTTAAAAATAAAACTATGAATGCAATTGGACAGAATAACATATATAAGGTGTGTCAATATATCGCGATTGGGTGAAAATCTGTGGCATGGACCAGATCTTTCACTGGAATTTCAACGATTCTCAGAACAATGCTGAAGATAAAGTTTCAGAACATTGGGACATTACCAAAAAACACTTCAATCGAAATTTAATTTTTCAATTTTATGGAAATGGACGGTTGTTCACTACAAACTGGCGGCACCTTAACTGATACTGAAATTGCTGCTGAATATATGGCCGACTCGGGGGATGAAAATACAGCAGAAGATGATTCAGAGGAACTACACTGCTCAAAACAATTAGGGGGAGCAAGCAAAAAAGTGAAGAAAACCGTGCGAGACAGCCACGTATTGGCATACAATGGATAGTACACGCGTATCAATGCGCAATACAGAAAAAAGACGTAAAAAAATTTGGAATTAAGCTTTAATTCTTTGAAAATATGGAAAAAACATGAAAAGATGATTTAGGGCAACAATTTGGTTACATCTAAACGATAAAAAAAAGTACTGTTTAGACATGATGCATGAGTTTTAATAGGGCGTGTGGTCTCCTCGAACAGCTAAGACTGCTGCACACCTGTTTGCCATGGATGCGATGAGGTTATCGATCAGACTTTGGGGAATACTGTTCTACTCCTCAAGAAGTGCAATCTGCAAGTCTCGGACAGTAACAGGCGGCCTTGGTCGAGCAGCAATGCGTCGTCCAACGAAAAAGGACTTTGCCGTGCACCAGAGCATTAATGTTCGTTTCATTCGTCACACCGTTTCTTCGGCTGAGATCCCAGCCTGATTAGTCCTCCACAAGGTCACGTGGAAAATTTGTAAAACACAATAAAATGCTTTATTTTATGCTGCTTCTCTGTCCTTATTGGTTGTCCTCACTTTTAGCCTATCTACCGCCGGTGATTTTCATGCTACAGTTGCCGTTCGAACGCTATTTAGGGTTTTTCACAATGGAGATCACATTCCAATACAAAAAACTTGGTGTTGCCATTTGATATTTTCGAAATTTTCTTACTGTAACCGTAACTGTTAGAGTGACACTGTTGTTTTCCATATCATTCTTGAGCGCATACATCAAAATTTCATTCAGTTTCTGTGAATGGTATGATAGTTAGAGGCCCATATGTCGGGATAGTTTTTTTATAATCACCCTGTATATGTGTATTTTCTGAATGCAGGCATCCCTCACTTTACGGCAGTGGTTTCCGAACCTCTTTTATACCACGCTCCACCAAAGAATCTCTGAAATCATAATGCCCCTCCCCGTCAGCGCTGGGACAAGAAATTTTGTCAGGATGAGTAGCCCCAGCCCTTCCTGTGTGAGAGAAAGAAACTTCATACTTCTGTAAAAAAGTTTTGATATGTAAAAACCATTCTTTTTTCTTTGCATCATTAAATTTTGCAAACCGGGAGCTTCCTCACCCCTAGTACTGTCTCTTTCCCCTATCACTTGTAATTCTTGTTACTAAAAAGTAAACTCCTATTACCGTTATTTGTCTTTCGTCGATGAATTGTTTAGGTCAATAAGATACTCGCCTGAAGTACCAAAAGATGTTTAGGTGTCGCGAGTTCGATACCCGGTTGCGTAATCGGGGCCGCAACTTGGGAGGAGCATCGGGTCTCATGCTCCGGGTGCTGAACCAGAGGGGGCACAAATTTTATTCTTAAATCTCTCCTTCAACATTTTACAAGGGGGCACCAAAATGCGCACTTGCCCCGGGTGACCAAGCGTCTAGTTGCGGCCCTGTGCGTAATTACAATCTCTACTCTCTTAGTAACACAAGAAGCATTAGCACACCGGTGATTGGTTACTGAGAGCAAACAAACTAGCAAGACGTCACGAGAGGAGGGAGAAACTGAATTTCAAAGTTCATTAACGAAAAATGAAATCATTTTTTTTTATTGAATCAGTAAATTATATATAGCTGGGTGATCGCTTCGCGAGCCATTATTATTGTCTTCTCGATGCACGTGAACAGCATTTGATTAAATAAGAAACAAAATGGAAACATTTTTTAGTAAACCAGTAAATGATAGCAAAGATGGAAAAAAAATTGGATGGGTTTCAGACCGAATCGAACATACAACCTTCGGTACGTGAGTCTCGTACTATAACCATTACTCCAACAGTGGATGTCGGAGTCAAGCACAATGAAATGTATTTATTGTTGAACATCGTTAGCAAAAATTTCACCATGAGTGACGTAATGGTTCACCACTAATTTCGGCCAATCACAATGCGCTAAATTTCTACAACGTAGCTAGAAATGTAGGGATTGTTTATGAGCTACCCGGTTCGTTCTTGTCAGAAACTTTCCTGACATATGGGTACATCGGAAAACGGCGACAAGACCCCAGAAACAAATTGCTACTACAGGGAGTCCCACACCGAGGGGTTAGCGGACCAGCCTCTCGGTGAATATAAAGGAAAAAGACTGCCGTTCGGAATCTAATAAATTGTATTGTAGGTTCCGGTCTAATTAACCCTCATGTGTAGAAAATGACAGTGGTGCGACAAAAATTATAAAATGATACATTTTTTGTCAGTGAACTTCCTAGCCGTGAATTCAGGGCCGGATTAACCCATATGAAGGCTCTGTCACTTTTAACTTTAGCCACATGACAATCAGATCTGTTTAAAATTTTTGATAATAAATGTTGTAAATTGGTATGCAGGTACTTTTAATTGGGAGGGTTCAGAAAAATTATTTCACTCGAGGCCTATGATGCTACGGTTCAGGAGTCTCAAGTGGCGGGGAGGCCTCATAGCAAGTTGATCTGGTTAAAATTTTGAATGTAGTAAGTATGCAAATTTATAAGCAAAGTATGCAAATTTATAGGCAGGTATTTAGGGGCCATTCAAGTATTACATAAGCAGATTTTCAGCCATTTTTGACCCCCCCCCCCCTGTCAGAAACGCTTAGAATATTTCATATCTTTAAAAGGGGGTGGTTGATGACGTAAGCGACCTTCAAACCCGCCCCTCCCCCCTTGTCATCAAAAGTCAGCAAATCCGAAACCCCCTCCATGCTGACATAATACTTGAATGGCCCCTTATAGATTTGGGGGCTCAGAAAAATTTGTTTTACCTGGAGGCTTATGATGCTGTTGGGACGGCTCTGAGCTTACTTGAGCGGAATCTCAATCCAAAAACTGAGCATCAACGAGAGTTCTTCTTCGCAATTAACTTAGTTTCTCTGCGTTTGTGTCTACAATAAGTAACGAAAATTTACTGATACTTGGGAGGGGGAAATCTGTATCAATTTTGGCACCCACTCCCCATAAATTTTTAAAGGAAAAAGAGTAAACTCTGCACCCTTCCTGGTCCAGCACCCTAGGCACCAGACCCAACCCTCCCTTAGTTACAGCCCTGGTCAACCTTTATAAGATATCTTCAAGATTTATAAAGATCTTCAATTGTACAATCAAGTGCTTTTAAAATTTTAGGATCTTCTACCGGATGGTTGATGCTGAGAAAAAAAAATTGAAAAAAAAGAAGTACTATCTGATCATTTTTTGTGGTGCCCCTTTTCGTCTGATGCTCTAAGCACGTGCTTATTTTGCTTAATGGTTAATCCGGCCCTGTGTGAATTGTCATATCTGTGAATCATGTGGTGGTCAATTTTCCTTTGGTGTGTGAATTTTGATATATATCATCATAAATATTCATATAAATATTAGGCTGCTTTTGAAATTAATGAAGGCATTTTTAAAGCCTATTTAAAATTTACATTTGAATTTAAAGTAAAACCAGTTTTTTTCTTTTCTGCTGAATACAAATAATTAAATCAGTTCTGAATATCTTTATGACAAAAAGAATAATAATAACTGCAGTACTCGTGTTATTATCTTCTACAATTTGAAATTTAAAAAAATCATTCACAAAACATTTCAAATGGATAATGCAGGATCTCTCAACAATTTTTCCGCATCTCTATTTTTTACACTCACATATGCACATTTGTGTATGTAAAATCGTAAAGGTTTATCTGCCCATTCTGCCCCAGATGATTCGATTCCTATTCTTTTACATGTTACTATTTCGCTATCACTGACATCAACTCCCTTTTCTATCCACAGATGATCTGATGATGCAAGATCTTCTTTATTCATATTTAATTTGTCAATACTTAAAGCTTGACATAGTTTTGAAGGTCCATTACACAGATCCTTATCTTTAAGTTGTTTTGAATCTTTGTTACGTCGTGAAGAGCGCATTATTCTCATAGCTGCTTTGCCTTCAACGGGTTCTAAAGATCGAATTAAAACTGCCGAACCTTCTTCCAAGCTCGAAATATTAAAGCAGTGATACATACCATATATTAAGTACACATAAGCGGTTCCTGGTTTCATGAACATTGCTGAATTCCTTTCTGTCAATTTTCCTTTATAAGAATGGCAGGCTTTGTCCTCAAAACCTAAATAACATTCAGTCTCAACGATGCGGCCTTTTAAAATTTCTCCATTAGGTAAAACCCTAACCAGAATTTTTCCTAGAAGGCTTTTAGCAAGTTCAATACAGGGTTTCATAAAATAAAGCCTCGTAAATTTATTTTGTAGAACCAACTCCGTACTTGTTAGAGAATTCCCTGTTCCAGCCAGAGATTCCGTTTCATTTCCCGACGTTAATATATCGTTATGTGAAGGTTCATCACGATATGCGCCATCATGCCTATTCCCCAAGTCATCCACTGTATGCATTTCACGTGCATCGTGTCTCTTAGACCTTTGGTTACTATACTGGGAAGAATCACGTTTCTTCGACATAATTTTATTTTACGTAAAGCAAAAACACAAATTTACATTGAATGTTATTGAGAAACACCAAGAAGACCACAGGCATGAAAATGATACAATGCATTTTTGTTTGTAAACAAAACCTTCCAAACGTTAGTGGTAGTAGTAGAGGTCTTGGTTGTATTTAGTGTTGCCAACAGTACAAAAATTAAATTTTTGAAATTCGTATGAAAAAAAAAACCAACTAAAATCATGATCTAAAAAAACTAGAATACTTTTTTATCAGTAATATTTCAATTAAGTCACTTAGTTTGCTTTACAACTACATTGGTATTTTTCAAACTAAATGGCCAAAAAATTTCATTTGAAATTATCTCTTTCAGACGACCCGATATTAAATACAATACAATACAATAATAATTATACAGGGCTCTCGGCTACTATGATCATCCCCTGATCATTAAAAAAAAATTGAGAAAGGAGATGCCAGGATCATAACAAAAGCAAAAACATCATCTAGGAAATTAGAAAAAAGAAATAAAAGCCTATCAATTATACATTAACAGTCAATAACAATTAATTAAAAAAATAATAATAATTGTCAAAATTAAATGATGACAAAAACCATGAATAATACATTGTCGTAGGTGATGACAACAACAAAAGCATAAGAATCATAGCACAGATAATGACACAGATAATAATAATAATAGCACAGATAATAATAATCTTCTGCATAGAGGCTGGAAGGGGTTACACGCTGAGAAGAAGCCGCAGTGCGAACATGACTATCAATAATCTCATTAAAAGTAATGCCAGAGTGACCAGGGACCCAGATAATAGAAATGTGACTAGAAAGACAGCTTGTTTTCACAAGCTGGTAATAAAGAAGAAAAATGACTGTAGGAGAGTGGAATGAGAACGCTCGTGCTGCAGAAATAACGGATTTGGAGTCTGAGAATACGACAATGGGTTGCTGAGAGCCAGGAATAAAAAATCGGAGGCCAAGAATGATTGCAAGAGCTTCCCCGGTAAACACAGAAGAGCTAGAATTGATAAACCATGTCTTGACGACGTTAGTTAAGGGACAGAACGCACCGCAGACAACTTGGTTTTTCTTAGAGGCATCCATGGCAATGATGATGGAAGATGGGTCCAAGGAGTCTAAATAGTGCTGGAATGAAAGTTGTAAGGAACCATGGGGGAAACTTTTCTGAAAATCCAAGTCATCAGTGATGAAGGAAACGTTTTGAAGATGCCAAGGGTAAAAATCAAAAATAGGTTGAAGAGTGCTTGTAAGATTGAAATCAATAGAATTGGAAAAATTTTCCATTTTCGTCCTCAGAGGGGGGGGGGGGGGGCTAAACGTTTGAAACCTGAGTCCCACAGATTAGAAGGGCCCTGGGAGGGTGACGCCCTTGACCGAATACAAGAAGAGTCACATCGAGATGAAAGGAGTTCAGTAAGAGTCGGTAACGCCAAAATCATTCTCATTTTGTCAATTCTAGTAGATATAGGTAGACCTAAAATCGAACGCAAAGCAGAGTGATAAATAGTATTAATTTTAGATTAGATGAACGAGAGGAATTGAACCAAGCATGTGCACCATAGCATAGAACACCAGACACCATATTCAAGATAATGGGTTTCGTATACTTGCAAGGAACATTTCGAGAGCGGTATGCGATGGAACGACAAATATTTAAAATAAAAGTGCCTTTAGTTTTAATAGTACTGAGTTGTTTTGCCCAAGTCAGAGATCTATCAAAAAAGACCCCCAGAATTTTTATGAAGGGATCAAAAGGAACAGACACTCCACCATTAGTAAATGTAGGAAAATGAAAGGAACGTTTCCTAGTAAAAATTGAAAATTTTGACTTGGGAAGGGAGATAGTGAGACCACTGTCTTCAGCCCATTGCATGGTCTTAGATACAGCGAGAGTAAGAGAAGATTCAGCGGAGGATCCATCCGAACAACTTGCGGCCAGGAAAATATCGTCCGCATACAAGAAGAAATGAATGTTGGGGGGGCAAGTATGAAGGTAAATCAATCGTAAATAAAGCGAACAGAAGAGGTGATAAAGAAGAGCCTTGAAGGAGACCAGTAGTAGGTGAAAACGTACTGGACTTCCTGCGTCTCCAGTGAATAAAATGAAGACGGTTGATGAGATATTCATAAAGCCACGATAGAAATTTCTTATCGACCCCCATTCGTGCTAACTTGTTAATTAGAAGATCTAAGGCAATGAGATACAAGACATGAGAGTTCTTGAAAGCATCCCAGATAGTGGACACAATGTCTGTGAACGGCCAGGTTTTGGAATAAAGACAATTCTGCCTTCCTTAAATGAAGGAGGGATATAATTTGATGACCATAATTCGTTGAACGCATGTAGAAATTCCAGACCTTTTTTTGGGAGACTTTTATAGACTCGTAGTAGGATACTGTCTGGACCCGGAGTACTCGGCCTACCAGTCCGAAGAGCTCGCAAAAATTCTATATCTGTAAACGCCATATCCATATGTTCACCGAATGAATGAGGGGGGCCCCACAAAGACATGAGGGGGAACCCTACGACCGCACGGGAAATGATGATCTCTGAAGAGGTCAGTTTGATCAAGAGCATCGGCATAAGAGTTTTGGGCAATGACAAAAATATGATGAGAGTTATCAAAAGATTTGTTTGCGACGTATCTATGACGTCTTAGTGTTGAATAAATCTTGGAAGGCGGAGAGAAAGGAAGTAACTAAAGAAGTTTGACTCTCAGAGTGCGAAGGTGGCACCGAAATTTAGCGGACAACCGTTTGTATGAGGCCCAGTTGTCTTGCGAAGGAGAAAACCTAAAACGACGAAAGGCCAGTTTTTTCTCCTTAAGGAGAAGACGCCCATCTTTATCAAGAGAAATACGGGGGTAACGAGGGCGCCTGGTGATAAAGGAATTATTTTGAACCGTTTCAGAAATGGAAGCACAGAGAGTAGTATCAAACGGTGCGTTAGCCGAAACCCTACTTAAATGTTTAAGTAAGGATGCCCAATGAATTTTGTATGAGTAGTAGATATTAGAACTTGTCAATGAGGAGAATGAGATCATAGCAGGAAGATGATCACTACCAAATAATGATGACCACGGTGACCAGGATAGTGAACGATGAACCTCAGGCGATGAAAAACACAAATCCAGATAGGATTGCGTGGTAGCACCATAATAGGTAGGGCAGGTGGGAGGAGTAAGGCAAACATTATTGGATAAATACCAGTTATAAAGAGCTCGGCCAGCAGTTGAATCAAAATGCGAATTCCACGCAGAGAAATGGGCATTAAAATCACCAAGAAGAACAAAGTCCCCGGAAATAAAATTGAAAATTTCATTAATAGCTGCGAAAGAGAAAGGAGATGAGGGCCGGTAAGCATTGATGAGGTATAACGGATGATCTGTAAAAAATATTTTGACAATAAGGAGTTCAAACGATGAGTCCACTCTTTTCCAAATAAATTGGGAGGGGTAGATTGAACGAACTGCAAGTACAAGACCACCCCCGAAATCGTCAGGTCTATCAGCACGATAGATATGAACACCCGGAAGGAAGAAATTTTTTGATGGCTTCAAAAAAGATTCCTGAAAGCATAAAGCATCATAATCCAACATATAATTATGTACAAGGATGACGTCACTCTCCGCTATCATACGAAGGTTTTAACAACTGGATGTTGCGAAGATATATTTTGGAAAGAGAGAAAATTCAACTGCCCCTGCGGGGAATCGAACCCACGTCCTTTCACTTTCCGTGTGAACGCCCTAGACCACTAGACTACAGAGGCACCGAATCTCGCAATCTTTCCTTGGAGCTCGTGCTGAGTCTGGTCCGGCCGTCCATGCACGGTCCCTTTCGGTGTGCACGAGCTCCAAGGAAAGATTGAGAGATTCGGTGCCTCTGTAGTCTAGTGCGTTCGCCCGGAAAGTGAAAGGACGTGGGTTCGATTCCCCGCAGGGGCAGTTGAATTTTCCCTCTTTCCAAAATATATCTTCGCAACATCCAGTTGTTAAAACCTTCATGTAATTATGTATCGCTAAATATTTAGATGAAATACCCCTAACATTCCATGAGATAATCTTGATATTACTGTCAACATTATTCATTATATAGCAAATAATAGTAAAAAAAAATAAGGAAAAAACAAAAATAACCCAGACTTTAGGGGGGGGAAAACAAAACAAGTTTGAGCACGATAACAATGAAATCTTTTCACTGAATGCAGAAAGAAAAACAAGGGGGGGGGGAAATACGCACATAACAAAGGCAAAAAAGACAAAAAACATCGCTATCTACTTGATAACGATCGGGTGCGGGGGCACTCAAGTTCGGGATTGGGGCTCAGACCCCTTTTTTCGTCTTTTGATTGTTCGGCGTTGCTTCGCTCTTTCCGCGGGCGAAATGGAGAAATCATTACACTCGAATTCACTAGAAACATCGGAGACTGGTCCTTTTTCGGATAGTAGTGTGTCATTAACGTTTATACCAGAAGGACCGGAGGCCTCCATGTCCACAAGTGCACCGTCTGAAGCTGGCATGCACGTATTTTGGAGTGATAACTGAACTGAGCTCACGATCACCGGTATCAAGGATCTAATTGAGTTGTGGAGAGATTCTTGGAGACTAGCATTTAGCTCCTTGAGAACGATTTCTCTAAGAGCGTTTACCTCTGCATGAACCAGGGATCTGATCTTCTGTTTCAAAGAGTTAATGTCCGACGAAGTTGAAATATTGGCTCGACCAGCATACGACGTATCATTGGATTTGCACCTGGCTCGCGCAATGTTTATGGGGATATAGTTTTCAGCTTTGTATTTGAGAACTTTCGCTTCAAAAATAAATGTCGGGCAATTCCGGTCAGTGGCAAAGTGAGAAGCTTTGCAGTTTATACAAGAAACAGAGTTTTGACATTGGTCATAGTCATGGTTATCGCCACCACACTTTTTGCAAATCTGATTAATAGCTCTACAAAACTTTTTTCTGTGCGAATAGTTAAAACATTTTTGGCATTGCTTTGGTTGATCGATGAAACGGCGTGGATGGAAAATTAGGAACCACAACTTGACCTCACTTGGTATACTGTTACCAAGAGTCGTGACTAATACCGTCTGCAAGGGATTATTGTCTTTGATGAAACGGCGGACACTGATAACCTGGAGGTTTTCCCTTTGGAGCTCATCTGCGATTTCGCAAACCGGAATATCAGTAGCGACATTATTAAGAATAAATTTAGATGAGATGGATTCTGTAAGAAGGAAAGGTTTGACAGGAATATCAAATATATTGACTATCTTCAAGATCTCCTTAGCTATTTGTGGATCACCTATGGTAATCAGAAGCTCGCCGGCGCGGGTGAAGCGAATTTCATGAATATTTTTGGGGTTTGAAATTTGGCCACAAATGTATTTCTTCAAATCAATGGGTCTTGTTTTCGGAATAGCTTGCGGACCGGAAAGTCTGAGAGTAAACAGACACGCTGGTTCGGAATGATCGATGATATCCATGTCGCAAATCGAGGCCGACCAAACATTAAAAGGGTTAGGCACCTTACCTGTGCTGGCCGAAGCGAAGGTCTCTGACTTGGCAGAATTCATGGTTGTTAGGAACACTTTGGTACTTTTAACCAGAAAATCTATTAAATTATCCTTGTTCTTGAGAAGGGCATTGTAACCACGTGGGAAAACAGAGCCCTTACCTTGAGTCCGAACTTTATAAGATTTCACTTTGAATCGAAAAAATAATTTATGAAATATCAAAATAAATAATCACCGAACCACTAGAAAAGTATAGAATAATCCAAACACGTTGAAAGGAAAAAACGAGAAAAAACAAAATTTTTTTACGAAAAACGCGAATTAACACTAAGGAACTACCACACGTGCCACGCCCGTTGAGCGACCTTGTTGATAGCAGCCCTGCATGATGCTTACACCCAATATTAAATGATATTAACAAATAGAGAGGGTTGTTTTTCTCACTGTAAATTTTTTTTTAATTCAAGAACTTCAGCTTTAACTTCAACGATAACACAGAATCCTTGAAGTCACGGCTGAACATCCCTGAGGTTAGAAAAAGAATATCTTTACGTGGAAAAAAAAGCAACCCGCACGTTTGTGCATACAGGTTGAGCGCGAATCCGGTGGGGGGGGGCGATGTGGGCAATCGGCCCTAGCCAACACCCACTAGAAAACATTCTAGTAGAAATTCTCTAGTAGGTGTTGCCCTAGCTCCCAAGAGCCGAATAACACGGGAGATGATCCAATGCACCAAGTGAAAGTCTAGTGTTATGTAAAGACCGCCGTGTTGTTATAGAGCAGTGATTCCCAACGTGGGCGTTAACGCCCCTTGAGTGAGATAGAATGTTCCAGGGGGCGGTAGAAGCGACAGGTATATCATAGGATCCTATGGGTTGGATTTCGTTGGGTGATGGGAGAAAAAAATTTCTGAAGAAGGGGGCGATGGGACAAAAAGGGTTGGGAAACTATCGGCCGTATTCACCAACACAGTTTCAACTGCAATCGCAGGTGAAAGGATTGAAGATCGAAACGGATTGGTTAAATTAAGGATTTTAACCAATCCGTGTCGATCGCTGATCGTTTAACCTGCGATTGCAGTTGAAACTGTGTTGGTGAATACGGCCGTTAATGTTATAGAGCATACCCTGAATAATCTGGCAAAAATGAACACTGTTTTTTTTACACCAGCAAAAGCTGTCCAACAGTGATGGTAACCTCTTCCAGCCAAATTTTTCCCACGTATTCCGAAAAATGTGCTGCCATGTAGCGGGAAAAATACGTAATCAAATATTTTACAATAGAAAAGTATTGCACTGCATTAATTTCTATTTTTTTTCAAAAAATTCCTTTGTTTGACGAACTCGCGAAATTTCCCGCAAATGCTACGAAATTTCCCACTTGGGCAAATTTTGGCCAATTTTTTCCATGAGTTCTAGGCTGACCATATTTTCTCGAGAGAAATACAGGAAATTGGGATTCCAAATACGGGAAAATACGAGACATCGCCAATTATCGCTAAGAACAACGCCAAAAATGTACAAAGTTGCCAAATATTGCTGAAATTACGGTTAAATCGCAATGACGGGAAACGAAGCGTTACTGCAAATTGCAATGGATTAAAATGAATTCCACGAAATAAAACGTTCAACATGACAAATGTGGGAGAAAAATGTTCTTATTTCTTTTAGTTGTAATTATTTTAATATATTTGTAATGAGTTGAAAAATAATTTCAATCTTTAGTTTCAATGAAGAACAAAAAACCAAGTTGGTTTCATTTAAAATACGGGAAAAACCGGGACACTTTTGCGAAAAAGTCGGGACGGCCAGAAAAAGAAAGAAAACCGGGACTGTCCCGGTAAATACGGGACGTATGGTCACCTTATGAGGTATCATCTCTCTCACTGCTGTCCAAGAAACCGTTAAGACAAATTTCGCGCTGAACCATTTTCAAACAAACACAATTTTAGCGGGAAAACTGCTACTTTTTGGCGACTTGTCGCCGAAAAATAGCAGTTAATATAACAAAGGAAGTAGCATAACACAAGATCTTTTTGGCAACATGCTTGTCGCCAAAAAGCTCTTGTGTTATTTACTTGGTCCGCGCCAAGGTTTCTAGAATATATATGTCCGCGCGGCGCGGTTTAACGGTCTCGCACTTCAATCATGGAGGAATCACTTCAATCAATCGGCTTAGCTTGTTCGTCACCCATTTAATAATCTGTTGGAATTAAATCATACCGCGTATTGAATAATCATGTTATTAATCTATTCAATCCTTCAAAGAAAGAAACGTAAGATACATATGTAAAATATTTTAAATTCAGCTTTTTTTCGCAGCCGCTAACTTGGCGTGCCAATTTCGATTTTGAAATAGTAATAGGCATTTTAGTTGTGGTTAGTCAATATATAAGTTTTTTTTTTTTTTGCAGAAACATACGTTTTTGTTTAATAACATTGAACTCGAGTTTTTGAACAATCATTTGACATGAAGAATAATGAAACTTCACCGGCGAAAGCCGCCGATCCTAGTCAAGATCAAAGCTCGCGAGTTAAGGTATAATTACGTTTACTGAATATTTTTCATATTCCTTAAATATTATGTATGTAATTCAAGTATAAAATATTTTGTTGATCACAAATGGCCAACAACGTTGAAAAATAATGAGTTTCATAAAAATTCTAACCGCACTAATTGGGCGTAATACAGAAAATGAGATTGAGCACAATCCTATCAACAGGGCCCTGACTTGATGAGGGGCTTCCCCCTCCGACTGTGGTCGAAGAAGTTTGGCATGGCAGTAAATGCAGTACATGTTGTTTGTAAACACATAAAAAAAGGACAAGTACGCATGGGTTTGTCTAGTTAAAATTTAGGTCTGTTTTCCGGACGCTAAATTCCGAATCTAAAAAAATCCCCTTAATCCATCAATGCTAGGGCCATAGCGGGACTTCCCAGGGCAGACTTTTTATCAATTTTTTATCAATCTTTTTATTAATTTTTTAAAATTAATTCATACCTGATGAATATGAAAAATTGAAATGTTTATTCTGTAATTTCCCCCAACAGAAAATTTCTAATAATTCTGTTTTTATAGATTTTCTGAGTCTAACTACTCATTGATTTAACATTGTGTGCCTGAGTTAGGGAAAAAATTTGTCAGAAATAAAATAAATTTCAGAAAATTAAAAAATAAACATCTGGATAGTAAGTGATATCGGAACAGCTGTCGTATGGTCCGCCACTTGGCGACTAAAAATCGCCAAGACCGTCCGACACTACGGACACCGAAAAAAAACACCAAACACCCACTGCCCCTCCACCCTGTGACCTCTATTATACTTCCTCTTCCCAAACTTAGATTCATCTCTATTTCTACTATCTTCCCTGTGCCTCCTATTTTTTCCGACTTGAGCTCAATATGATCTAGAATCATTGACGCCAGTCGACCAAGGTGTGAGATGGAAAAAAAACTCCTCTTCTATCCTACTGGAGCTTTCACCTCGCACAATGGAATAGGTGAGCAGCCAAATCTCATGGAGATTCAACTTGCTGCAGCTGAACCACGACCCGTACCTAACAGACTTCTGGGATCTACAACTCCTAACTGTGCATTCCCAAATGAAACCATCGGAATATTTTTTTTTCGGGACAACCCTCATAGCACAGTTGCATTTACTGCAAAGCATTTCCGACCTAATGAGCCGTGATTCTCTCAGGAATTCTAGGAAAAAGGACTTATTTCGGCACAAGTAGGATAAATAAAACATGATGTTGCCCACTCCCTCTTTCCCCAAGGTCGCCCTACCATTAGAAAATGTTATATCGAGATCTTTAGAAATTATATCCTGATATTTCTTAACTATGCTAAACACAGAAGGCATGACAACAGGTAAATGAAATAATGAATGAAAAAATAATATAAAGGGAACGGTACAACCTGACCGGTTGAAAGACTAATAGAATAATCCAAGTGAAGTGACAAGGGAAACAAAAAACGAACAAACCAAGAGACGCGCTGAAAATGGAACAACGGCTGTATCAAAGTTTTGAAAAACGCAGTTAACAAAAGAAAAAACACGTTTTTGAAAAGCGAGCGCCATCTGAAATAGCAATTTTTGGAAGAATGAAAATTCTAGAACACACGCCAACCCAGAGCCCCATTCTGCCAGCCTTGGCGACTTATCATGGAAAAAAAGTCGCCAAAGTTGTGGCGAACCATACTGCATCTGTTGCAATTAAGAGAATTTGCATATTTCATGAAAACAACTGAACTGAATGTTAAACCACTGCTCTTAGACAAAAATGCAAATCTTGTACGTCAAATACGTAAGCGTACACGTGTGTGTAGGCGGAGCCAGTAGAGAAACAGGCTTTATAAGCGCGTGTAAATTAAGACTCATTTCGTTCGCTAGCACACCTCGGCGAATTTCTTAGTGTTATTTTGCAGCAATCGGTTAATTTCAAATTGTAACAGTAAAAATGAGTAACCACGAAGGTTTAGATGATGGAATGAGGTGGCGAATTGTGTGGGGAGGCTAGAAGCAGGCCAATCTCAAGTCTAGATTTGTAGAGAGTTCAATTTAACGCCCAGCGTCGTGTGTAACTTATGGGAACAGTTCCAGGATACTGGATCCATCGAGAGAAAGCCTGGGCAAGGTCGTCCAAGAGCCACGACGGCCAGAGAAGATCACCATTTATTGATTATAGCGAGGCGTAACAGGAGTGCTACAGCTTCTCAGCTCTCTCGTGACTTGCATGCAGCCACAGGAATCCGCGTATCAAGGGTGACTGTTTCCAAAAGTATGTTCATATGGAGAGAACCAGGGACCCGCTACCTACCCTATGTCCGCGAAATCGACCATTATGGTGGAGGAGGTTTAATGGTCTGGGCAGGCATGTTGGATGGCCGCACACCTCTCCATGTCTTTGAAAGAGGCACTGTGACTGGTGTGAGGTATAGGGATGAGGCCTTGGAGCCCTATGTTCACCTTTTCAGGAGTGCAGTTGGTCCTGGGTTCATTTTAATGGACGATAACGCGAGGCCACATAGAGCACTTCTGCTCAACGATTTTTTAGAGCGTGAGGATATTCGCCAGCCAGATCTCCAGACCTTAACCCTATAGAGCATGTCTGGGAGGGCAATTGCAACTCGCAACCCCCCTCCGGGAACCATCCAGGGAATGAAAATAGCGTTGCTGAACGAGTGGGACCAATTGCCACAGGAAATGATAAACTACCTTATTTCAAGTATGAAATTACGGTGCGAGACCTGTATATCTGTAAGAAGGGACCATACCCCCTATTAACCCATTTTTTTGTTTATTCTGCAACCGTTGTTTCATACCTTCCGACTCCAACGAGTGTTACGCACGATCATGCGTGTGTATTACAATTATTGAATGGTTATTTGTTTTGTATTGTATTAATGTATGTACATATTAAATTTCATTAAAATCGGTACAGTATTTTTAGAGATAATCGACCAAGTCTGCAAATTCTCTTAATTTGTTACACCAGTGTACATTATCGAAATATACATATTTCGAATCCCGTTATAACGAACTCCAAGAGACTAGAGAAATCACTTCACTATAACGAAATTTTGTTATAAAGGAATTCCAGGTTTTTGTATTGTTTCTATGTGACTTTATCTGTTGGATTAGAAAAGTGTTAGTTGAAACGAGTTTCTTGCTATAACGGTATTCGTTAAAACGGGATTCAACTGTAGTAGCTCGAAACTCTGTCATCTGGCTGCACTGAACACGAAGCTATCTATGAATATAGATTCTTCTTTCCTCCTTGTTCGCTGACAGAAAGCAAAGTCGACATTTGCGTATGCGTACTTGCTTGCAAAATCGGTTCTGCCATAGCTGCTGATGTCTATATCGGATAACAAAAAATCGTGCACGTGATTAGGTAAATTAGATTTCAACTCGATATAAGGATATCTGTTTTCCCTCATATAGATGTTTTCCTAGATCAGATTTCAACTCGATGTAAGGATATTGGTTTTTCCTGATGTATTGTGCACGCATGTTAGCTAAATTGGTATCTCCAATTTCAACTCGATGTAAGGATATTGGTTTTTCCTGATGTATTGTGCACGCATGTTAGCTAAATTGGTATCTCCAATTTCAACTCGATGTAAGGATATCAGATTTCCCTGATACATCTCTTACGTGCGTAAACTAAATCAGCATTGCGATGTTGGACATCAGAATTTACGATATATCGCTGTGATCAAAATCATTAAATCGGGATATCGATGTGGGACCTTGCGTCAGTGGTATATAAATTATAAATTGATACATAGCCCAGCCCTATTCTCTAGGTCAACGGTTCTCAACCTTTTTTGACTCGCTGAGCCGTTTTCAGTATATAATTTCTATGACGGAGCCCTGTTTGACTCGAGGAGCTCTTTTTTGTACATAAATTTTATGGCAGAACCTTGTAGGCCTCTTTTATTTACTTATCTATCAAATATACTGATTTATTTTATTTTTCTCGAGTCGCCGCGAAGCCCCTGGGAGTTGCACACGGAGCCCCAGTTGAGAACCGCTGCTCTAGGTAACTCTTTTTATGCCCCCCCCCCCACATCCTGCAGTAGGAACCTAGAGCTGCTGTGTAGTCACATGGGCATCGTGTTGGACTCTCATCCTGAGGATCCAGGTTCAAACCCAGTTGATGACACAGTGGTGGTCAGTTGAATTTGGTTTTCTAGTTTTGAGGAGCAAATGCAAGCCAGTCTCACATTTGAAAAAGTCTCTCTGCAGAGAGCAGACAGACCTACAACATGATACTGACATAACATGAAAATTCAAGCATTCCCATCTGTAGTTCAGAAAATTGAAGACAGATGGCAGCATGAACACGAAACAAGTGCAAATCGACATCATAATATGTTAGGGTCACACATGTACTCAGAACACGCATTCCAGCATGTACAGATTCATAACTTCAATGATATTGAAGTAAAAGTAATCTTGTATGCATGTTACTTATGTGTGGTAAAGTTTATGATTAAAAGAAGTATAGAGGATCTTCATAGTAAATGCAGACTTGAACTTAATTCCTAGATACAGTGCAGAAAGAAAGCTGCTCTATTTCTAGCTTTTGTGCATGGAAAAAATTGCAGAAAAATATATGTAGTTGAACTTTGCACTCAGCTTAACGGTACTAAGTATTTTCATTGCATTGCAATATGGCAATACATACAAAATTACAAATTTGTTGTTTTTTTTTCATTTATTTGCCTCATATTCTTGGCCAAAATTGAACAACTCTTCCAACATAAATATAATTGGGCTTTCGACTTTATTTCTCATATTACAATTTTGAGTTCGCTCGTTTTTTTACTAAAACTCATTAAACCTGTGAAAGAATAAAAATGTGTAAAGTATTAAGCAGCATCATGCAAGTTGGAAACACATTCACAAATTGTGCACGAAACAATCTTGTCGATAGAATTTGTTTTTTATTTAGTTGATGCTAAGTGGCTCTTTGGTTGTACATCCAGTAAATTGAGATACCTGCACAATATGTGTGATATTGAGGTGCCACCATGAATTCACTTTAATCAAGGAGGGAGCCCTTATAAACAAAAACACTTTTCTTTACAAGAAAAACGTTAATCCATAAGTTAATTTGAGCTCAATGACCTTTCATGTCACATAAACACAGATTTTTGGTGTTCTTATTTTTTTAATTGTAGTTCATTCATTAATGTTTATTTGAATTTGAGCAATTAAAAGAAAGAAGTAAGGTGATATGAAAATATGCATTCTTAATGATTAACCAGACTTGTTTTAATTAATAAGCAGTTTTAATCAAATTTATTATTATTAAATCAATTTTTAATCAAAAAAATCTAATTTAAATTTGATCTGATAAAATTTATTTTTTTAAAAAATCATGAATTTTCCATAACCTGCTCGGCATAGGCATACACAGAATTTTCTCAAGGGGGGATTTATGTTTTTTCCTGCAAAATAAAACTATAATATCGGTTTGAGTTGGAACCCCAAACACCCCCCCCCCCCCCCCCCTGCATACGCCAATGCTGCCCTGTGCTATAAATTCTGAGAATTATTTGCTCTGATGGGGAGTGGAGTATTTCTCAAAAGGCTAGAATATCACAACTGCAGTATTCGACATTCATTTTTACTGTGGTGGATATTGTATAGTATTAGATTTTGCTTCTCAAAAATATAAGGAATTCTGTACATTCAAGTAAAATAGATACATAAGAATGTGTATCTAACTAAGCTCAAAATGAGTTTTTCTTGAAATCTAGGCAGGGTTGGTATAAAAAAAAGGGTTTTTTTTTCAAAAAAACAAAACAAAAACCCTGGTTTTAACCAGGTTTTTTTTGGTTTAAATAACATTAACATTAAAAATAATAAAATATCTGAAAAATTATACAAACTTCTAATAATTAATTAAAATAAAATGTGTATTAATGTAATTAACACTATTCCCATATTAATTAATCTACAAATATTTCTTAAATTTCAAGAAAAATCCACTTTTGCAATTTAATTATTTTTTTTGCTTAATGAATTACTTTGTGTTTGAAAATTCTTAATGCTATTATTAACCATATAATATATATAATGGTTTTTTTCCAGTTACTTTCAGTATGCTTAATTAGGAAGTGGCTATTTTGCAAAAACTGATAAAATTAGGTGAATATAATGTATTTAATGAAGATAATGTAGTAATAATGCAGATGAATTAGCAATGATTTACGATATATGGGGTGATTATAACTAAAGTTCTGATTTCAAAACACTTTAAAAAAAGAACCATCAGAATGACTTCAAAATTTACATGAATATTCCTGAAGCAATGGAATTTTAAATGGCAAAGGGGAAAAAATATTTAAAAATGTAAAATTAAGGACACTGTACTCATCCAACACGTGGGAAATTTACTCGCAACATGGAAATGATAGCCAGTCAGGGCGAAATGATAACTTAATCAGCATTGCACAATTTCATATAATTCATGGAAACATTACAAAAATAAAGTAATAGAACAAATAAAACCACTTATTTAAGAAATGTTAAATATGTTGTCTACTGTGTTCTGGTTATGAGGTGAAAGCACACAAATACTTGTTCAACAGCAGATCAGAGTATGTCATGATATGGATGTGCTTGCAATTCACCAGAGTTTGTAATTCGACCACTGCACATAACATTTTGGAGTATTCCCAAAGCCAAAAGTTGCAAGGGTTAAGATCAGGTGTCATGTCATTATGTTATTGTCAAAATGGTTCTTCAGCAGCTGCTTTGCTGGTATTGCAATCTGCATCTTAATAAAAGTTGTACTATCCACACACTGATGTTGTTGAAGTGCCGAAATGTGATGTGGTTACACAAAATGGTATTATCCTGTTGGCCAAGTACATCATCATCTACTTGCACATTTTCTTCTTTTCTTTTGCCAAAGAAATTTTCATTGCTTCAGGAGTATCAAGTCATTCTGACCAGTAGTTCATATTGTATAGTTTTGGAATCAAAACTTCAAATTATAATCACCCTGTATATGGCAGTATTAAATATTGCACAATTATCTTGTGTGTGTGTGTGGTGAGATATAATTAAATATTAGAAAAATAATGTTTTTAAAACATATTTGGTATTATTTCAAAACCAATGTGGTGAGATAACAAGCATTAGTTATGTGTACTTGAACTAAACAATAATTAGTGCACATTCTTTCAGTTTCTTCCACTGTCTCGGAAGAAACCCAACTCTGTGACTAAGTAAATGGCCTTTTTTACTCCCTCAACGTGAATAGGAATTTACTTTTTGAATAAAATGATTACAGGTAATGAGGGGGGGGGGAAGCAAAACTCTTGGGTTGCAAAAAGAACTGTAAACAAACATGAATTTATATATTTAAATCCATAGAAATGTGAAGTTTCAAAAAGTGGGGAATGGGGCACTCCACCTGACAAAAGTTCTACTGACGGGGACATCAATGATTTTGGAGGTGCTTTGGTGGGGTGGTTGTAGCCCTGTGGATTGCAGAATAAATCATTTCAGTTGCTGTCATTTCCTATGAGGCAGTTTGATTCAATATATGTGTGTTTTGGATTATAAGCACATTCATGGAATGAATTATGCTTGTAAACCAAAGTTTTACTGTAATACCAATCCTTAAATACACTTCGTAAACATACCTCTGTGAAATTTCTAATGAATCCTGCATGTCAGAAGTGTCATTTGTATGTGCATTAAATGCCTGTTTGTATGATTCTTATTTAATGTCTTTAATTCCAGATTAATATCTGTACATTTTAATGTTAAAATATTTCATATATATGTTGCACAATTTCAATTACATGAAGAATTCAATTTCAACTTAAACGCTTAGTTTTGAAAAACTATTATTTCTATAAACTTCAAAAAATTGTATTGCAAGCTGGAGATTGAGACCTCAGTCGAACATCATCTGACTGCGATGTAAAAACTTTGTTTTTATAATAATAAGTGTTTTTTTAGCCGATTACTAATAGATCCAGCTGCTGCTGTGCCATGATATGGGGTTATAGCATGATGGGGCTCCAGCTCATTTCACCCGTGACGTTCAAGTGCACTTAAACACATTAGGATAACAGTTGATCCTATCTTTCTTTGAAATTAAAAAAAAATTTGAATTTAAACTTTGGTTATTACAATTTGGAATTTATACAATATTGGTTGGCCGAGGCCTATACAAGGGAATGCGGAGGTGAAGTTAGACAGAGACGATTAATGTTGCAAAGAAAATCGGATACTGTTGTACAATTTTACTGTTTATACTGTTTTCGGATACTGTTTTAAAATTTTACTGTTTTACAATTTTAGGCCTACTGTTTATACTGTTTTCGGATACTGTTTTCAATTTTTGGCGGGAGGTTGTTCCAGTCGGTTATTGTATGAGGAAAGAAACTAAATTTGAAATAATCTGTGGATGCAAAGATGGGTTTCAATTCTTGTGAATGGTTAATTCTTATTGAAAAGTATGAAGCTGGAATTAGAAAATTTGAGGTGTCAATATGAAAATGGCCGTGGAGAATTTTAAAAAGGAAAGATAGTCGAGAGATATATCTACGGGTAAAAAGCGGTTGCATATTGAGTTGGCACTTGAGTTCAGTGACGGAGGAAGAGGATGACCAACAGTTAAGAATGAAACGGCAGATTTATTTTGAATAGATTCTAATTTGTCTGTATTGGAAAGAGTATGAGGGTCCCAGATTTCACAGGCATGTAAGAGTACAGGAAGAATGTAGGTTTGGAAGCAGAGATGTCTGAGGTGACGGGTGGAGTTTTTGAGGTTCTGACGAAGAAAAAAGAGTTTTTGGAGACACTTATGAAAGAGGTTATCAGCATGGAGATTCCAACAGAGGTCAGTAGAAACAATTACTCCCAGATATTTATAATTAGAAACTTCTGTGATCGAGAAGTTATTGATAGTGTAAGAAGAAACGAGGGGAAGTCTTTTGCGAGTATTTCTCATAAAAACTGTTTTTGAAGAGTTAAGGAGTAGTTGCCAGGACGAGCATCAGTCAGAGACAATGTTGAGGTTATTTTGGAGAAATGCTTGGTCAGATTCTTTGTGTACTGTGTGGTAGATGACGCAATCATCTGCAAAGAGTCTAATATGACAATTGGAGATCGTTGATATAAATCAAGAACAATAAATGCGAGAGGACCGAACCCTGGGGGGGGGGCAGACTCAACTTAAAGAAATGGAGAGTTGTGGCCCTGAGTTCTGGCCCTTGAAGGAGACAAACTGACTGCAGTTGGTAAGGAAGGCTTTCACCCATTTAAGCAATTGAACACATAGGCCAAGGTTTTAGAGCTTAAGTAGAAGTTTATAGTGGGGCACCCTGTGTGTGTGTGTCAAAAGCTTTAGAGAAATCCATGAAATTTACATCCGTTTGGATGTTTTTATAGATACTGCTTGATAAATCATGTATGAAAAGAGCTAATTGGGTAGTTACTGATAAAGATGGTCGAAGGCCGTGCTGATTTGAGAAAAAAAAGTTTATTGAATCAAGGTGTGAGCGGATTTCCTTGGCAACTATGTGCCCAAAAAGCTTGCAGCAGGTAGAGGTTATAGCGAAGGGTCTGAAATTAAGGGAATTTGAAAGAGATCCTGATTTATATATATGGACAGGGCAGCAACTAGATTTTTGTCACCCGGGGCAAGTGCGCATTTTGACGCCCCCTTGTAATGTTGAAGGTGGTGTTTGAGAATAAAATTTGCGCCCCCCTCTGGTCCAGTGCCCGGGATACGAGACCCGCCTGCTCCCCCCTAGTTGCGGCCCTGAACAGGGATAATCTTATTAATTTTCCAGTCAGATGGCAAGGTTGATGAGCTTAATGAGATGTTGAAGATAATCAAAAAATTAGAAATTTCATCAGTGCAGGATTTAAGAATATGATTTGGGACCTCATCGGGGCCGGGTTTCAGATTTTTTTAAAAGGTTCAGAAGGCCTGCTTTAAAGAAAAAGACAGGACTAATGTTGAATAATGAATCGGAAAAGGAATACTGAGGGGGAGTGAGGGAGTTTTAAATAAGATTGAGTGAATGAAATCCAAATCTTTTGCTTCATTTAATGAATTGAATTATTTTCCTTTATTTTGAATCAATTTTTAGATTAATGTCAATTTTATCATATGTATGTAAGCTGTTTTTAATGGTTTTTTTTTTTTAAATATAGCAAAAGTTAAGTATTAAAGATATGTAAAACTTGATACTGGACCTTGAATCCTGCCATAGAAGGGGCCAACTGAAAAGATGGATAATTTTTGGGGTGATGGGGGCATTTGAGGTAGGGGTGACGGCACCAAAATATTCTACCTTCATTTGAAAATTGTCTAGAACCAGCCCTGATACCGCATAAGATTGCATATATGATCAAAAATATGCTTAAAAATTTTGAAATAAAGCAATGGTTAAATAGTACTTTTAATGGTATTTCTTTTAGAATATAGTTTTTTTCACCATGTCAAAAGTCAGGGTTGGGAAAAACCGGTTTTTTTTTGGTTTAAACCGGTTTTAATAACATTTACATTAAAAACAATAAAATTTCTGAAAAATCATTCAAACTTCTAATTAATTAATTAAAATGTTTATTAATGTAATTATATATAACAACACAATTCCCATATTTAATTAATCTATAAATATTTCTTATATTTTAATAAAAACCAACTTTTTTGCAGTTTAGTTATTTTATAACTTAAGGAAATATTTTGTGTTTGAGAATTCTTAATATTAACTATATAATAAAAATGTTTTCCCTAATTACTCTGTCAATATACTTAATTAGGAATCTTTTTTGCAAAAACTATATGATATAAACTAAGCAATTACAATGTGTTTAATGAAGCATAATTAATGTAATTTAATTAACAATGATTTACAATATACAGGGTGATTATAACTAAAGTTCTGATTTCAAAACACTAAAATAAAAACCATTGATCAGAATGACTTGAAAATTTATGTGAATGTTCCTGAGGCAATGGAATTTTGTATGGCTAAGAGGAAAAATACTTAAAAATGTAAGATAGATGACACTGTACTCATCCAGAACATGGGAAATTTGCTCGCAGAATGAGTATGACAGCCAGTCAGGGCAAAATTATAATGAAATTAGCATGGCATGAATTCATAGAAACATCACAAAAATGAAGTCATTTAAACAAACAATTACAACTTACACAAGAAATGTTAAATATGTTGTCCACTGTGTTCTGGTTGTGAGGTAGAAGAACAAAAGTGCTTGTTCAACAACAGATCAGAGTAGGGCTATGCCGTGGTAATGATGTGAATGTGCTTTCAATTCACCAAAGTTTGGAATTCAACCACTGCACATAACATTTTGGGGTATTCCCAAAGTCAAAAGTTGTAAGGGTTACAGTAGCGTTCATCTGGCAGGTGAACATGATGGCCAGGTGTGTCATCTTGTTATTGTCAAAATGGGTCTGTCAGGGGTCTGTCCAGTCAAAATTTGGGTCCGTTTTCCGGACCCTTCACAAAACAAAAATTAATGAAACCATAGATTTGGAATTTTGTTTCTTTTGTAATACATTAATTAGATTACTTCGCTTCTTACAAAATTAATGATCCTTTTCACAAAAACAGGACCCTACAAAAAGTCTGAACAGACCCCATGTTCTTCAGCGGTTGCTTCACTGGTGTTGCAATGTGCATCTTGATAAATGTTGTGCTATCCACCAGGGCTGGACAAATCAAAAAATTTTGGTGCCAGCCAAATTCATTAAGAATGAAGCATGTTTTTCCTCAAGAAATTTTTTTTTACTTTTCCGGGACTTTGACCCATTCTGATGTAGGAAGACACATTATTACGAAATAAAATTTTTTTTTCCCGTACTTACACTTCATTTTAGCAAGGATGCATATAAAATTTTAGGTGCCAAAACTGATTCTCTGAACACCCAGCATCTAGGATTTGTCCAGCCTTGCTATTCACACACTGATGCTATTGAAGTGCTGAAATGATGTGGTTGCGCAAAATAAATTATACCACTGGCCAAGGACAGCATCATCTACTTGTACATTTTACAAGTTTTTTGCAATGCAAATTTTCACTTTTATGCAATTTTTTTTTTTTTTTTTGAAAAACCATTTACATCATCTTACACCATTTAAAGATATACCATCAAAATATACCCCAAGAATAGAAAATTTGGTAAGAATAAAACATATTTTTGCTAATAATGAACCAATGAGATATTTTTATGGGGGAAAAAGTATATTTAGGCCACTTTCCTGTGATTTTTTGAAAAAAAAACCACTTGGTTAAAACCAACGTGGTTTAAACCAAACAACCCTATCAAAAGGTATGAGACCCCTTACAAAGTCTGGTGTAAGAGACATCCATAGATAGGGAGGAGGATCTTGTTGCATGCATCTCTGTAGCTGCCACAGCCAGCTGAGAGACTCCTGATATATTTCAAAATGTCTATGAGTCGCTAATGTTAGACTTGTGTTGTAGCCGAAATCGCTGAAGCTATTAATATGAAATTTGGTTAGTAGTTTCATTTTGTGATGTAGAGACTCACTGAGTGTTTTTTTTCCAAAATTCAACCCCTAAGATCATAAGGGGTGAGGGGCTGTTCTAAGGTTATATGGGGCAATCATTGCTAAGCCCAAACCGCTGAAGCTATAATTATGAAATTTAATCAGTATTATACTTTATAATATAGAGACTCATCGAAATGGGATTTCTGGAAATTACATCACCAAGGGTGTCAAGAGGGGTTCAAATATTATATGGGGGAAATCACCACCAAGCAATTTTCAGATTACCAAATCCATGCGTCAAGCCACAGGTAACAGCTAGTATGTAATAAATATCAGCATTTCTAAATGCCTTCTGATTTTTTTCAGGGCGTTACAATCATAAAGCCAATTGTGTATGGAAATATAGCCAAGTTCTTCGGTGAAAAAAGAAAAGAGGATGGCCATACACACGAGTGGACTGTGTATCTAAAACCATTTCATAACGAAGTTAGTGATAATTCAAATTAGTTTCAGTAAATGGCAAAACCTATTTTACAGGGTATATTTATGATTTTCATCATTTTTATGTGTGTAACTTGATAATGACAAATATTCATTATTGTTTTGTAAAGGATATGTCGCTTTATGTCAAGAAAGTACAATTCAAGCTCCATGAAAGCTATGCAAATCAGACAAGAGGTAAGAATTTTCTTTTGTCTTATTTAACATAATTTGTTATGTTTTATTCTTAGGTTCAAATTATTTTTTGCCTAGTCCATTATTTTAAAACAACTTAACATTGTGATTTTCTTTCTTTTTTTGATTTCTTACATTTTTAAGAATTTATAATAAGTGCAGACTTGCCAACTCTCCCGATTTAGGCGGGAGACTCCGGATTTCTCATCCTTCCTCCCGCTCTCCAGATTTGTTAAAATTTCTCTGGATTTTGGCAGAAAATTAGATTTTACGCGAGCTTTCACGTTGTCGTGGCGCCAATGATTACCGTCGCCGTTAGGGAAAACAGCCGTGGTCATTTCCATCGAGCAGCCGTAAAAAAAGTCTCTGTGACCGCATTTAAGCAACTGGCAAAGACGCGACTTCGTTTTTGTAGCGTTTATCGGTAATCATTTATCAGGGGCATGACCTTGGTTGCAGAAATTCCTGTATAATCGTTATTGTATTCCATTAACGGCCATGCGGTAAATGCGTTTTTTCGTCCGCAGCTTTGTAATTTGAATTTTTTTAAATAGTTTCTTCCGATTAAACATCTTCGGAAAGAAAATATAAAACTTTAAGCTATATACAGCTAAATATAAAGCTTTTAAGAATTCATATACCCAAGATTATCAATCACTGATAGCATCCAGGAAAGGAAACACTTATACTTTATGAACATTATGTAGATGTGATTTCTCTATTCTGCATGGAAAGACTGACATGCAATTAAATTCTTCTCTTGGGGGGGGGGGGAAAGAATGTAACTTTTTCTTAATTTATTTAAAAAAAAAAATGCAAAATTTTTTTTATGAACTTTTTTTTGATTGAGACTATGAGTGTCGGGGGGGGGGGTACCCCCCTCGGGGAGAATCTCCGGATTTCTTAATTTCAAAAGTTGGCACGTCTGTAAGTGAAAACTATGTCATAGTCTATTTTTTCTTGTTCAAACTTTTTGGCAATGAATTTTGAATTTTTTCAGTTTTGCATTATTTATATTTTTCAGTCTTGGTGAAACCACCTTATCAGATCACAGAAACTGGTTGGGGAGAGTTTGAATTGAATATACGGATATATTTTGAAGATCCTAATGAAAAACCGGTGAATGTCTATTATATACTGTACATTTTTTCTTTCAATTTCAACAACAATTAATTTTTGTTGGGATGTATGCATAATATTTTCCAGTAATGTATGATACATGCAATGTGTTTCAAGAGAACAAGATTTTACTGATGATCAGTGACATCAAAGGTTGCGTAAAAAAATTGTAAAAAAAAATTATCTAATTCAAGATAATTTTTAAGAAGGATGGCAGAATAAAAAACATGCACAACATTAGAGCAAGCAAGTTGACTGGAAAGCAGTGTAACAACGGGTTTATCTGGTGTGGTATTTCGGTACGCTTGGAATATATTTCCATTCCTCGGGACTGAGAAATTTAGCACCCAGGTATTTTAAAATTGCCATGATTTTAAAGTCCATTGCATTCTATATATATTGCTGCTGCCATCTAACTTTAAAAAATAAACAGTACCCTAAAATAAAAACATGTATTTCACTTTTTTTTTATGGAACTGTCTTAAAGTATTAATATTATATTAATGTATTAAAATATTCTATAGGATTGCATGTGCCTTTTCACCCTTCATCTTACAGACATTCACAAGGACATCAGAGTCATGCTCCACTTGTATGGAACTAACATTTAGTTTCGATATATGCAGGCCTAGAAGTGAAAATTTGAAAAAAAAGTAGGAAAAATAGGAACGCTGTTGACAAAAAATAGGAAAAAAATAGGTGGGAAAAAATGGAATTCACAAATTATTGTGGCATTTAAAAATGTTGTGCCATTGAGATTCACACCTTATATACTTTAATTATAGTATTATCTATTGATATTTCAAAAAACTCAAGTTCTCTCTCTCTAATGAATTTAAAAATCTTTCATTTCCACAGAATGTGGTATCAAAAACAATGCAAATAGCAAAACTAGAAAGAAATTAATAAAATTTCTACTGTTACTTGAAAAGTCCAACTATTGATCGTGATCCATTTTTCCCCAGTGCTTCTCAAAGAAAGAAAAAACACTTGTCTAGGTGCTATAGAAATGTAACCCATGCATGCTTAACCAATTGCCCATGGGCCGAATGTGGCCCACGGAGTCATCTGTTGTGGCTCACAACTCCAAATTTTATTTTTTAAAAATGACCCAAGCGACACTTCCAGATCGTTCAAGAGACTCTCTGCAGCACCGATTCAGGTAATTCAAGTGGCTCGCGTCATATTCACAGATCACTGAGGCACAAATCCCGATTTTACCCCAGCTGCTGTTCCACTTCACTTAAGTGATCTAGGAATGTGCCACAAGTCACTTAAGTGACTCACAGCAGAGTTCGACCACTTAAATACCTGCGGCACATTCCCTGATCAGTTAATATGTCGCAGCATATTTACAGATTGCCGCGACACAGTTCCAGAACACTCAACTGACCCATGAAACTTTTAAAAGATCACTCAAGTAACCTGCGTCACAGTTCCACATTCCTTAAGTGTATTGTGGCACATTCCCAGATCATTTAGGTGACCCGCGGAAAATTTACATATCACCGCTGCACAGTTCCAGAGTACTCAATTGGCCTAGACATATTTCCATGTCAGCTTAAGTGACCCACAACACATCTCGAAATCAATGAAATGATCCACACACTACTGCATGTTGAACATCCTTGATGTAACACCACCTGCAGTTACATCCAAAGGATACGACGATTAGAATGGCCTGCATATGTTCATGAATGTCTGTTTTCTTTTTCAAAGACAACAGCAGTCGTCAATAGCATACACACTAACCTAGTGTGCCTTAAAACACACATGCTAACCAATGGCCCTGAGATCTTATGTGGCCCAGGACAAATAACAAAACCCCGACAAGTGGCTCATGAATGATCATCTAATCATTTAAGTAGGACTCATTTCCAGATTACTTCAGTGGCTTGCTGCACATTTCCAGATCATTTACGCTGCCAACAGCATATATCCAGTTTACCTAAGTGACCCCCAAGTACATTTCCAGATCGCCTAAGTAACCCCAAGCACATTTCCAGATCACTTGTTGACCCGCAGCAAACCACTTAAGTCGCTCGTAGTTCAGTTGCAGATTACTGTAAGTGGCTGGAGGCACATTTACAGATCATTTGAGTGACCCGCAGTACGCTTTGAGGTCACTTGAATGGCTCACAGCACACAGATCACCTAATGGTCTGCAATACAAATGGCTCAATGCATTTTTTATAGATTATTTTAGTGGCGTTCTTGACACATTTCTAAACCACTGAAGTGACCCGCTGCACACTTTCAGATCATCCAAGTGACTTGCAGTACATTTCCAGGTGACTCAAATGGCCTGCTGCACACTTTCAGACCACCTGAATGACTTGCGGCACATTACAACTTGACTCCACCTTTTGAAGAGTGTGGGGCCACTTCATTGATTTGAAAACGTGTCGTGGGCCACTTAGGTGATCTAGAACAGCACCGCAGGTTATTTGTGTGATCCGTAAATGTGTTGTGGGTCACTTATGTGATCTGGAAATTTCACTCGGACCATTTAACTGGAGTAAGAATGCGCCGGGAGTGATCTAGAAATATTCCGCAGGTCATTTAAATGAGGTAAGAATAAGCCGAGAGCCACTTAATTTATCTGTAAGTGTACCAAGGCCACTTGAGGCACGCCATATTTAGGCCATGGGTTGAGCACCTGCTTAAAATAAGGGGCCATTCAAGTATTACATCAGCAAATTTGTAGCGATTTTTGACCCCCTCCCTCCCCCCTTGTCAGGAAAAGTCAGCAAAACTCTGACCCTCCGCCTTTCAGCAAAATTTTGTCAGTGCTCTGGCTCCCCCCCCCTTACTTCCTAACGCATAGTGGTGGGATCAGAGACGTACATGGGAGGGGGGATCGTGGTCCTTCTCCCCAGGATTGCAACTAGGGGGAGCAGGCGGGTCTCGTGCCCAGGCGCTAGACCCAAGGGGGTGCCAATTTCATTCTGAAACCTCTCCTTCAATATTACAATGGGGCATCAAAATGTGCTCTTGCCCCGGGTGACCAAGCATCTAGTTTCCCCCCCCCCCCCCACACACACACAGACGATCAAAAAAATATTTTTTGATCAAAATTTTTTTAAGAATTAAAATTTCGAAAGAAAATATCTATTGTAATGAATTTCTGTTAATTTCCATGCTATTTGAAGGCTAAGAATTCAAAATTTCTTTTTAAGAAATTCATTGCGACCCACCCTCTAAGCCGATAGGTAACCCTTGACCTGCGATAAACACTTGGCCTGTCCCTCTCAAATGAACCAAGCGGCACATTCACAGATCGCTTAAGTGACCTGTGACACAATTCCAGACCATTTAATCGATCCGTGACACATTTAGAGATCCCTTGAGTGACATGTGGCACAGTTTTAGATCACTGGTGCAGCCACCAGTGCGGTTCTTCATCACTCAAGTTATCTGCGGCCCATTCCCAGATTACTTAAGTGATCTGCATCATAATCACGGATCACTTGTATGAGGCGCGGCACAGGTTCAGAGCGCTAGGATCAATATTTAGAGATTACTAAAGTGGCTCTGTAGGGGACTCAATAGGGAAAATAAATGCTTCCCCCCCCCCACCCTCTTAAACCAGACGTGGCTCGAGCTCTGTCATGTAAAGCCGGGTTTTCCTATAAGCAGGTTTTCTGTGCCGCGCAACGTGGATCACCCAGCGCGACATGCTGTCCACTCACCAATAAGAAAAGCAGTACAACTGTTTTTCTACAGAGCGCAATACGTCTCACGACAGCGCTTTAAGTCGGGTGTGATTGGTGGACTGTTTCTGGAGGAGTTGAATGCGTTGTGTGCGCATGTTTCACCGATCTTCCCTTCATTTTTGTTGTGTTCTCTTTCCCTTCCCGTCAAACTGAAGCATGCAGCCGATAGAGTAGCTGACCCAGGGCCATATACTACAATATATGGCTGCCCTGATCTGATGCGCCACAATTGGAAAACACAAAATGCGTAGCGTGATTATGTAACACATTTCTTCTGAAGCAAAATTATCCAGTTCAGTTCACATGGTGCAAAACGCCTACTAGGAAAACCCGGCTTTGAACTCTCATTACGAGATACCGGGAGAGAAACCTATAGTCTCTCATGTAATCTCTCTGTGTGGACAGAGTCTGTCCCTACCCCTCTTTTTTTGCCTTATTTACGGCAACCGATCTCCCAAACAGATTAGCTTTCCCCACTGGAAATCAGTTTTTAGCACTGACTATATGGCGCAGGGACAAAAAGATTCGCTTGTCGTTGTCTCCTGCTCCAGTGGAACTGTGAAAAATTTTCTTTCTTTTTCCCCCTATCTTTTTCAGTAGCGAGTTGTGATGTGAATAAAATATGTCAAAAAGAGATGGAAAGCAGTGACATTTTGTGGTTTCTCGGAGTTTCCGTAGTGAGACATTGGCTGTAAACAAAAGAAGGAAGGGATAAATAGGAACAGTAGGAGAGAACTGGAATAAAATAGGATGACTGCGACAAAAGTAGGAAAATAGGAGGACATTTCTGAAAAGTAGGAAAAATAGGAGCGCTGTGAGGTCTGTATATGTCATGACCATACATTCTCATTTCAACAAAATCGTGTCCTGCGTTTGGAAGACTAAATTAATTTGATTAAAAGATAGACAATTTGACTGAATAAAGAACTGTCTCCTGAGCTAGCAATTTTTTTCAGAAATTATGATTTTTCCACTGTTATTTGGTTGTAAGAAAACATGAATATAAAAAAATATACTTATAAATATTGTTTCTCTGCTAATACATATTTTAAAAAATATAGGTAACAGCATACCATGTGCTCAAGCTGTTCCAAAGTCAATCTAACATACTAATTGGGACGAAAAATTTGGTGGCAGAGACTTATGATGAATTAGTAAGTAACTTTTATCTGTCTATATTGTGCATTATTATGATTCAAGTCTTGAAAGATGTTATAATTGTATTGAAATTGTAGATATTTCAAGATCCATCCATTATGATGTTGAAGTTATTGAAATCCTCAAGACCTTTCTATCCAGAGCCTTATGTCCATGAAACAGATTGTAAGTAATCTTTCTTGGATAATCAAACTTGTATACTTGGTGTTTTATACAGATTGTTTATTTTAAAGAATTTTTCTGCAACCTATCCAATCACAGAACTATTTTTTTAGGTGATTTTTCTTTGAAAAACAGAACCACTAGTTTAGAGGGTATAGAGAATTTTCAGTGTATGTGGAAAAGTATTTTATAATAGATGTTGAAGCTTTATTTTGTGTGATTAAATTAAATTTTGTTCTTGATTTGTAATTCCAGTTAAGGCAAAAAAGAAGAAAGACTTGGCAGCTATAACCTCAGCTCGAGTGAAAATCCAGTCTGAAATAACAGAGTTTAAAGAAAAACTGTTAGCAGCCAAGGCAACTATCACAAAATACAGAGAAGAAATAAAAAAACTGGAAAAAAAACAAGATGAGAGAGAAAATAATGAAAAAATATGAAATTTATGTAAGAAACATTTCTTGAAAGCATACAAAAATTATTATCAACTGTATAAATTCACTTTTTTTTTTCAAGATATCTGTTATGTCCGTTTTCTCATTCTGTCCAGAAAATTTGGGTTCTATTTTTATTTTGTACTACTTCCCTTTCTCTCACAAAGTGTTTAATCATTCATGTAAGTACTGGATTGAAATTTGGTTTTTCCATTTTTATTTTGACATTAAATGACAAAACCACGAAAAAAGTGTTTACCTGTTGTCAGTCAATTGAGTTAGCATTTCTTAGATACCTCTTATTTTTATTGCTGGGATTGTTAAAAAACACAACTACAGCAGTCCTAAATAGGAAGGATGCACCTGATATTGCTGTCATTATTTGTTAATATATTAGACTATTTTACTAAGAAGCATCTTCTAATCCTGAAAACCTGAATTTAACCAATGTTGGTGAATACTGCCCGTAGGTGTTCTTTCACATGGAGCATAAAGTAAGGTGTCGATGAGTCGGGTTCCAGTGAATGCATAAACCTTCATTGATATAATCCAGTCATTACTCATGTTCAAACAAAAGCCACTTGCACCTAGCTCAATTTGAAATATTTTTTATTTAAAATGAAATTGATGCAATCTGCTTGATTTCATTTTTATAGTGACTGTCTTAGAGATATGCCCACGTGACTATCCAATTAGAATTAGTGTTGTAACATGCTTGATGCGCAATCTTGTTCACACTCTCTGAAGCACAGGTCGGCAACAAAATTTACCTGGTAATCTGCTGCTTTATAACTTTTTTGCTTATCAGAAATTGACTCTGAAAGGGTACAAGTCTGTGATTTCATTTTTTTTAATACCAGAATGTTATACAAGAATAGAAAAATTTCCTAAAAAAACTTTTTAACAGCTTCTCATGTCTCTATATTCATTTTATACCCAGAAGCACTTTTTTACCAAAAAATATGAAGTAAAACAGAATAAATGCCAATGCTTTACATCTGTAGTTTCAGTTCAATTGAAACTGTTTTTACAAAACCTTTTATTAACTAGTGTTCATGAGGAGTTATGCCAGCGTTATAATCTCTCTGAGCATCGTTTTCTATTGCCTCAAGTTCTTCTAAAGTGAACTCATCTGAAGAAAAACCTTTATCAAATAAATTTTCCACATAATCAATAACAGCAGCAGAAGAGCGTAATACAGTGAAACACTTTCTTTCTGAACGAGTCAATGACTTTGCAAGCATAAATGAAAGATGATTATGAAAGATGTTGAAACATGATCCAGTTTCCATTGATGTTTTAACCCATTCTAGTACACAAGACACTGGGGTGTCGTCAACTCCACTGAAAAGACCAGGATTTTGAAGTATACCTCTTGCAGCCATAACACCTGAGGAAAATTATTGATTTGAAGAAATATTAGGAAGTACAAGAAAACAATTTTTTATACCATTAATATTTTATCTGACACATTTCCTTCATATATCGCTTTTTAGGAATTCATATTCGCTTGCTAGGAATTTTTCTGGAGGGTGGCCAACAGGGCGTAATTAGACTGGGGCACTGAGCTGCATTAGAAAGGGAATCCTCACAAACAAATATACACTTATTTTGCATAATAAACTTTTCAAGGGCCCCCGAGAAGGTACGGTATGGTCCTGGTGAATTGATAAGCTCAGTCATGTGACACTACTTAAACTAGTTATTTAATTGAAATAATTCTTGGCTTTCACAGATATTTTACAGCAGAATGGAGATTTTTTAAATTTTTTTCAAAACTCTTCATGAAACTTCCAGAGTATTTCTCACTGTTAAACTTTTAACAGAATCGGAAATTATTTTTCATTCAGTATACGGTATTTGGTTCTATTTAAAATTTTACACAGTGGTATATGCATCATTTGAGTTCCCAAAGTAACATGGGCTTAAGAAGGTTCCGTTCGCTATCTCTAAAGTAATGAAATTTTCAGCCAAAAGTTCACTCACCATCAACACCTGTTTGCTTTTGCATTTCTAATGCATCTTGCAGTGTAAAAATATCACCATTTCCAATAACAGGGATAGACAAACTATCTTTAATATGCTTCAATTCAGTCATATGAATAGGATCTTTTCTCTCAGTTGCAGTTCTCGCATGAACAGAAATAAATGAAGCCCCTGCATACTCTGCTTGCCTACACATATCTACAGTTTTCCTAAAAATATAATTTATCATTAGTTCTATGGATCAAACTACACAGTTGATCCACTGACTCACAAAAATCATGTCCTTATTCTAGACTAATTTTTAGCTAGATGCCTCAGAAAAATAGTTTTTAAAAAAAATTACTCTATGTCACTATGGATTCTGAGCTTGATAGAGGTTGTAAATTCATTATCTGGAATGCGATTCCTTGTTTGCAAAACCATATCTTTAATCAATTCAGGATTCTTCATCAAGGCAACACCATAACCGTCAGCTATGGCCCATCTGAAATTCCACAAAAAATATTGATCACAATTTCAGCATCATTGTAAACATTTATTAACATAAGTGCATGTAAAATTTTTCCAACCATCTGGTTAAAAAAAATGGTCATGGAAGTCAGCAAAAGATTTTCTTTTATTAAAATATGAATTTTACTCCTAAAAATTCCTTTCAAATAAAGATTAGTAAATCTACAATACAGAAATTTATATGCACAGCTGTAGAAATAGAATAATCTATTAAATGAATATTAGTTGTATTTCAGCCAGCTCACCACCCTCCCTCAATTCTAAAATGAGATTTATTTTGTGGGTGTGCCCCTCTACTTGGTGAATTGATTCTTTAATAAGCTTGCTTGTTGTATATGAACATGTACAGCCTTGTCAACAAGGGGGCTAGATAAAAAAAATTAGTTTTTTTATGAATATAACTCCTTAAAAAAATATATTTTAACTCTCCGGTGCCATGGGTGAGAAAATGTTCTGTAAGTGCCCGGTTGGGTCTCGCAGACCAGTGTGATATTTTATAGTCAATTCCATATTAACAGGTCTGGATTACTCATAACATCATACTAAAGCATAAACTCAATGATAAAAACAAAATGTTTTTTTTAATTGATAACACAATTTTTGGCAACAATCAAAATATAAACAAGCTGGCCGATCGTCAGCATACGATCTCATGGATCGATCCCAGAGACAAAATAAAATCTATAAAAATTACTAGAATATAAGGACTATTTCCGCAGGGGCCTAATGGTAATTTTACACATTGACCATGACAGAACATATGGCTAAAACATGCTTGGACTGTAACAAACTATCCGGACAAGAACACTATCATCGAGCAGGCGATGGCAACACCCGGGCAGAACATAAATTGTTAATGACAAGAACGACCACACGATCCTGATCAACAAGAACAGTGCCATTTTGTATTTTAATATTGACTTACTTATGCAACATAGTATAACAAAACAAATATCAAACAACTTTGATCTTGGGTTTCATCACCAATGGCAGGTTGCAAGCTTTACTATGTATGATTGCAAAAAAAAAATCTGGATTTATCAGCAAAGATCCCACATTTCCTTTGTAAGAACCTAATTTACTGTCAAAAACATTATTATAACTGTAAACTAGCCTATGGAGATTTCACTTACTACAGTTTTATGTATTCCGGCTATGGCAATTCCCAGAGGTTCACACCATGAAAATCCTAATATGTTAGCGCAATAATTTTTTTTAATCAAAAGTTCCAACTTTTGCGGAACTACTGCGGAAGTTATGCTAGACATTTACCTCACAAGTGCCCACAAGCAAAATCCCATTTTTTGAAAAAATCATGTAATTTTATTTCAAATGTTTAATTTCCCATTTTTTAAGATGAAAAAATCTTTCAAATGTAAATTCTGATATGATCAAATAGGAGAATGAATCTATTTCCATTTCAAATTTTTTGCCCTCAATAAAAGCTTCCACATTTTGTTTAGAAGGGGAATTAAAATTTCAAGAATTGGTATATTCTGATTGTATCTCAACTTCGTTTGTGCATGGTTGCTTTTTATCAAACTGTTGTCAGCAAACCCTTTTATATGGCTCTTCACAGCACACCCATTGCAAATTGAATTTTTAAATTTGCACAATGAGCGATCACAATTTCCACAGCATCTAAAACAAACAAATCCAATGTCAATCAAATTGCCAAAATTAGTCTTCCGCAAGCTTCCTCAGTTTGGGTACATACAAGTTCACACCTTCATGTCCGCCTTGATTCCTGGTGTGAAATTCAAACTGTCGGAATATCTCTGAAAACCTGGGACAAAAATGAAAAATGCTACCGAAATAATCTTATCAAGTCCTAAAATTCATATTCTGAGACATTTTTTGGCAAAACAAGGGTATGGATAAACTGCCTTGAAATATGAGAAACTGCATTGCTGTCTCTGGATTTCCCAGAACACAAACGAGGATTGAACTGCTGTGATTTACCTACCTGCTGATCATGTACAAGATCAACAGAATCAAAATTTTCTGGGCTCAATGAGAAAGTATTTTGTAGATGGATGTGTTTAGACTACAAGGCAACGATCTCTGATGCCACAGACATTGAAATCACAGTTTTCAACGTGAGACTAGATACGGCCCATAGCCTCTTCTGAACTTCCTCATCTCTCATTCCACAAACTAATTGATCCTGCAAGCATTCAGCCAAAGAATTACCAAAATTACAGTTTTCTGCAAGCTTCCTCAGTTTGGGTACATACGAGTTCACACCTTCATGTCTGCCTTGAATCCTTTTGTAATTCAAACCGTCAGACTATCTCTGAGGATCTAGAACAAAAATGCAGCTGTAAAAAGTCCTCAAATTTATATTCCCAGACATTTTTGGCATTTATTAGTTAAACATTATTAGCAACTGATAACAATGGTAAATGAAGTGCCAGCACAGCATACAGGTTACATATATACAGGGTGCATAGCAAACAGGGGGTATGGCATTTTACTGGCGAAACATCCAAGAGTTATACATCCAATTAGAAAAATGATGATAAATCAGAATTCTGCTCAGTTTAGAAGTGGAAGATGCTTGTTCCCAGTTTCTTTTCTCACTTCTCCCATTTCTTGTTGGTTCATGGTCAATTTCACTGAGATAGCATTTTCAGAAACCAAAATTAGAATAAGTGCCATATCACTACAAGCCTCCAAAATTACATACATTTATAAAATTGCGAAACTGCAGTGGATAGAACAAGAAATACAGTGGATAATCTTCTAAATTTGTAATTTTTACATAATCCCATTATGTAGATTTTTTTTTATATTTGAAGTTGAAAAAAATTGCAAACAAATTCCAGGTGTCAAAAAGGCCACACACACACAAATAACTCACAAGCTTAAATTTACTTTTGAGTTTTACGCAGCTTTTTTGTACATGAAATTCATTTTAAAAATGCTTTTGACTTTTAGTAGTGGCATTGATTTTATAAAACAAAAATTTTATCATGCAATTGGTACGATTTGATTTCATTTTTGAAATTTGATTTTATAAAGCAGCTGATTTTATCAACCAGTGATTTTATTAACAGCAGGTACTATACGTAGGCATCTACATTTCAGCATGAATAGAATGTTGTCTTAGATTTATTGAAACCGACACTAGATAAAATAATTACAAGTTAGGAAATTTGGAGTTAATCTCTCAATATAAAACTATAACATTATTAAATTCAGTAATATGGTAAGGACTTCAAAAAAATAAGTAATAACAGGGCTGTGAAGATGTCACTGCTGTTTAAAAATGTAGAGCATGTAAGGTGTGGTATTTACCATTTAGAAGCATCAAAATAGCAGCACTGTTGAATCAGCTGATGACCTTAGCTCAAGGTTGGTGAGTTTTTATAACATACTTCGTTTAAAATGCTTTATTGAATGTGATACCATTCGTTCATGTATCATGAATATTTTTCAAGTTATTAAGTTTTTTGTGATGGTATCCTGAAGCCAGTGCCACCTTATGGCACATTCTAGAGGGACCTCCTCATGAAAATGAGATCTGGTTAAAATAATTTCAACTAAATAATTTTTAATTTTTTCTGGTTAAAAAAATATTTTTGAGAGTAAGCATAAAAATTTGTAGGCAGGCATTTCTAGCTTTGCAGGGGCCACAGAAAAATAACTTTGCCCAGGGGCTTAGGATGCTCTTTAGCAGGGCTGGACAAATCCCAGGTGCCATGGTGACTAAAAAATTGAAATCAACGCCTTTTTTACATCTTACAACTGAATTGAAGTTTTAGGACAGTACAAAATTATCGGAAATTATATCAGAGTGTGTCTGCTAGCATAGAAAAGTATTCCTGAGTCCTCAACAAATTAAAGAAGACAAATTTTGTCAATAAGAAAAAGTGAATGGCTCTTATGAAATTTTGCTAATGCCTAAATTCTTTTCTGATTTGTCAAGCCCTGCCCGAAGCGCGGTACCATGGTTTCTGAAGGTGAGGCATCTGCTAAATCAAAAAATATCAGTTATTTTATATTACAATAAAACCTCTCTTCTGTGGACACAGATGGAACAGAAAAATTTGTCTGTAAAAGAGGGGGGTGACCATTAATGAGAGGTTTAAAATGCATATTTTTATATTGTACAAGGGAAAATTATTATTTAGCTGCAAAAGAGGAGTGACTGCATCTGAGGGGTGTTCCTTAAGAGGGGTTTTATTGAATATATAAAACTATGAAGTTGTGTGATAGAAACAATCTTACTTTTGTGGACATCCACAGTTCACATCCACACCATCACAATGTCTGAAACAAAATATACATATATATATATATAATGGAGGTACACTTATAAATATATCCTGGATATGACATACACTATGGATATAACAGTTTTGTATTCCCTGATTTTTGTCTCATTAACTTCTACATAATTTGACCTGTTATTATACATTCACTGTGGATATATCATAATAAGAAAATTTCATTGAGCTAGAAAATATAACTTGAATATAATATACAGAGCAAAAAAACTGAAAAAAATGTAGTCAAAAACAAAGTTATTAGCATAATATGCATTGTATGTCTGTGATATTTTGATGTTGGCAACAAAAGGCTATTTTAAATCAAACAAGGTATGATCTTTGATCTTTAAACTGTTTCCATCACTTTTGGATGATGGCATTACGGCCATATTCACTGACAGAGCTTTAACTACAATAGCAGGTTAACAGATTAGAGAAAAGAATTGGTTAAATTCAGAATTTTAACCAATCCACGTCTATCTCTAATCCTTTAACTTGCGATTGCAGTTAAACTCTATCTGCGAATACGGTGGTTAGTGGCCTGCTTAATCATTTTCTGATGATTTGAATTCTTTTGTAGAAGAAACTCTTAAAATGATATATAGATGGCATATGAATATACAGGGTGCATAGCAAACATGGGGATGGCATTTTATTGGTGAACCGTTGATCCTAGAGGTATACTTTCAATTAGAAAAAGTTTCCAAATAAGGTGTTACCTCTTTAGTTTATTTTTCTGAATTATTTCTTATTTTGTGTTGCTATATTCAGGCAATTACAGCCATATCTTCTTGGGGTTTTTTCTAATGATATTTCTTTATTACATATATTTATATTTATTTTTCTTAATCCTTTAAGCAGCAATTAGAAATCTCTAAACCCCCTTCAAAATGGCATATTTTTTTAATGAAGTAAGCTTTCTTTCGATTTTCAGCAGGTGGAAATTAAGGGGTATGGGAAAAGTTTATCATTGGGATGTGGTGAACTGAACTTTAACTGACTTTAACCATAACCACAAAATATACATCATAGCAGATCTATAAATACCATTGAATTTTATTGTATATTCGCATTGCATTCGTTCATCTGTATATCCCATTCAATAGTCCACACAAATTAATAATGTAACTTAATTCTGAATCCTTAACCTTTTGATAAGTTAAATGTAATAAATAACAATTGTTGATAATGAAGTCTACTGCTATTTCTGAAGTCTTGTCATCCCTTAAGAGAAATCATTTATACAAAATTTCTGGGCTTGTCAATGATAAAATAAGAGGTTTTTATGGAGGCAAGATATCTTGTTAGTGCTGCTTAAAGGGTTAAATTTTTCTTTTTTTACCTTTTCCCCTCAGTCACCTTGTTGAGAATTTTGTTTATTATGGCTTTCAATTTTGAAGTTATTAAGTATTCAGTTTCCTTTCACTGTTATTTGAATTTTCTACAGATTCAAACATGCATACATGTATGTTCCTAGAGTTATATAAATAATAACAAATATGTATTACACAATAATAACAAATATGTATTACACAATAATAACAAATATGTGTTATACATTTTTATATGTTATCCCTTTTTATTACGAGAGAGTTAATCAACTTGGAACACAGCTAAATACAGTATTCATATACTATGAACACTGTCAATTACATACTCATTTTTAAGTTTTTTTTCATAATCAAATTGCTGTTTTGTCAGTTAATACACAATTCAACTAGTGCAAAATATTTTCAGTGCTTCTTTTTTTAGCTTTGTCTTAAAATGAGGTTAAACTATACTTATTGAAACTATAATTTATTACTAACACAATTGACTCAGCAAAAAATTGAAATTTACTTCTAACAAGAACTCCATCATAACGAAAATTGTTCCTCTTATTATAAGTTCTTATTATAGATTTTTACATTATATTTTATATAATTACGGTTTTTCATTCTGTATTGTTCAGGGAATATCAACAGGAAAATAACTTTACTTGAATATGGTCGCAAACGCGAGAAATAGTACAGTAAAACTGGATTACGAGTAACTTGGTTCAATTGTGTTCCACAAGATTAACAAATTTTGATTTGATAAATGAACAATATCTCACAATACAAGTAGCAAGTATACCAAAGCCTCCTAGAGGAGGACAAGTCAAAAGAAGCTTTGCATATTCGTGTCGTCTGTCAAGTGTCACATGATCACAACTTAGCTGTGATAGTACTTTTTTTCCTTACTGCAGGAGAGGTCTAAACACAGGGACAAGACTCAAGCACTTTCAGGGCTCTTTTTATTGTTTTAATGAAGGACAAAATTAAAAAAAAAAAAATTTTATGCGTATGTGCATTAATGAAACTTTCAATTGTTTAGGTGGGGGGGGGGGGCTGTTTGACTTAAACCCCTTCCCAGGCTCTGTGAGTCCTTTTTTGACTTAAGCCACTGAAGAGGTTCTGTGGGCTCATTCATTAAAGTGCCAGTCATCATGGAAGTGGTAGCATAACACAAGCACATGAAAGAGTGTTTTGTTCACTTGTTGTGTGTTAATGCAAGCAGGTATTTCAAAGTGAAGCTCCTGCTCTTTTGTTTCATTCTTGAAACACTCAAGCTGCATTGAAAAGAATCATAGCTGGTGTGAAGAAGGCAGTTGTGAAACAAATCATTTGAATTTCCATTATTTCTTATGAAGGCAGTTTGCTTTGACATACAAGTGTTTTGGATTACAAATCAATCATGAATCAAGTTGAAACAATTTTTTTTTATAATAACAGTGAATCTCAATATGCTCTTTTTGTTTTTAAGAACAGGAAAAAACATAAGCCATTTCACTTATAATTTTCAGAAAAAGAGTTAGAGTTAAAAAATGGAATTTAGCAATAGTAAGAGGTTTTTTAAAATCAGAAGTTGGAGGAAAAACAAAAGACAAAGTAATAGAAAAAAGTATTAAAATATTGGAAATAGAACTTTTTGAATAATTGTAAAAATCTGCAACACCAACCCATAAACAATTTCTGCTGCATCAGCTAAATCTTTAGCATTTTTCACTGCAAACTGAACAATCAAAGGACGATCTTCTGCAATAAACAATATTCCATAAATCAATATAGTTTCATCTGTTGATGTAATTGAATAATCATTTAAATTTCCAAAGTATTTTTGTACACCATAGCCAATAAAATTTCTGAAAAATCATTCAAATTTCTAATATTTATGTCGTGTTATGTTTATGTTACTTGGTTAGCAAGTTTAAAATAAAATGGAAAATACATATATAAACAAATAAACATTCTGAAGTGTTGTGGGCCGTAATAATTAACTTTTAATCCAATTTTAGGTATTTCGAAATGCATTGAATATCACTGTTTAAACATAATTAAACAAACATCTTAAACAGATTACGTTTTTTGCACTCTGTATTTAAATTCAATTAATTAATAACATGGTTCACAATAGTTAAAGAATAGATTTTCCTAATGTGAAATATATATATATGAAATGCTACACACTCACAAAAGTAAATGGGACTTATCAAGATACTGCTCATCTCCACTGCCTCCCTTGTGGCTAAGGGGCAGCCAACAGGCACTGTTAATTCTGTACTACATTTTCAATATTTCAAGTAGGTCCCCTGATCAATAATCATGAGCATCCGGAACTAATCATACACGGACCCTTCACATGAAAGCTGCAAAGACAGCGTGTGTAACTAGGAGATACTTCTACATTACAAAAAAATCTCTCATTGGATTGATCATTTTAGAATGGGAATGCAATGATATCTACATGTGCATTTTGATGTTTGGGCACCAATCAGTATAAACTAAAGTTGTGACGCACCAGTTTTAATCATGTACATGAAAAAGTGGTAAGCAAGAGATGATATGAAAGCAAAGAAAAGTGTGTTTTTCTGTGATTAAATGAGAATAATTCTCGCTATGAGATTTCAGAAGTTAAATATTTTAACAAAAACCAACTTTTATAATTTAATTATTTTATAGCTTAACTCAAAGAATTATTTTATGTTTTAAAATTGTGTGTGTCTGTTAGAGATGTTTTATTCGGTTACTTTCAATAGGCTCAATCAGTAAGCTATTTTGCAAAAACTGTGATAAAAACTAGGTAAATACAATGTGTTTAATGAAACATAATTAATACAGATAAGTTAGAGATGATTTAAGATATACAGGGTGATTGTAACTAAAGTTCTGATTCCAAAACACTATAAAATAAGAATCACTGTCAGAATGACTTGAAAAATTGCATGAATATTTTTGAAGCAATGGAATTTTGTATGGTGATAGGAGAAAAAAATACTTAAAAATGTAAAATAGATGATGCTATACTAACTTAACAAGTGGGAAATTTACTTGCAGAATGTAAACGAAAACCAGTCTGGACAAAATGATAACTTAATTAGCTTTGCACTATTTATTAATTCATGGAAACATCACAAAATTAAACAACTACAACTTACACAAGAAATGTTAAATATGTTGTTCACTGTGTTCTCGATATGAGGTGAACGTGCAAAAATTCTTGTTCAACAACAGAAGTAAGCTTTCTTCTTATTTTCAGCAGGTGCAAATTAAAGGATATGGGAAAAGTTTACCATTGGGATGTGGCGAACTGAATTTTAACTGACTTTAATCATAACCGTAAAATATATACATACACATACATTATAGCAGATATATAAATATTATTGAATTTTACTGTATATTCACATTGCATTTGTTCAACTTTATAGCCCATTCAATAGGGTCCATACAAATTAATAGCGTGTGTCGTTTTAATGCTGTGGGGATGTGCTTTCCTTTCAATTCACCAAAGTTTGCAATCCAACCACAGTACATAACATTTTGAGGAGGTACCCTGTAAAGTCAAAAGTTGTAAGGGTGAGGTGAATGTGGCAGCCAGGTGTCGTGCCATCCTTTCATTGTCAAAATGGTTCTTCAGCAGCTGCTTTGCTGGTGTTGCAATGTGCAACTTGATAAAAGTTGTGCTTTTCATACACTGATGCTGTTGTAGTACAGAAATAATGTGGTTGCACAAAATAGATTGTACCACTCTCCAAGTACAGCATCATCTACTTGTAAATTTTTGAGGTTTTTCTTCTTTCACCAAAAAAAATGTTATTGCTTCAGGAGTATCCATGCAAATTTTCAAGTAATTTTGACCAGTGGTTTTATTGTATAGTGTTTTGGAATCAGAACTTTAATTATGATCACCCTGTATATAGCTTATTATTTTTCATAAATCCCTTACTACTGCACAGTAGAACCTTGATTAACTAGGGATAATGGTGAAAGTATAAAAAAATCAAAACTATTGAATGTGAAGCTTGGTGGTGATGTGCAGCATGAGATGTGCTGCTTCTTATGGAATGAAAATGTCTGTGAGACAACGAACTACCTCACACTGGTCTTTGTACTTCAGGGGCAGCTGGTGTCTTTATTAGATTATAACAATCTGTTTCTAGCAAGTGATGATGATGAAATCACAGTTGTTGCTTCTTTGTGAAGGAGGAAAAAAGCCTGTCAGATAATATACTACTATATTTAAATGTGTGATGCAATCATCATTCACGAGTTTGCTAAAGATAGAGTATTAGAAAATTATTAAAGATAATAATTATCTTTTATAATATTATATAATTTATTATATAATAATAAATATAAAGATAATAATTAGTATATCTTAAAAATTTTAAAGATATACCATCAGAATGTACCCCCAGAACATAAAATAGGGTAAGAATGAAAACTTTTGGCTAATAATGAACCAATATGATATTTTTCAAGGGAAAAAAATTATATTTAGACCACTTTTATGTCAATTTTTAAAAAAACCACTTGGTTGTTAAAAGTTGGTTGTTGTTTCTTTTGGTTAAAACCAACATGGTTTAAACCAAACAACCCTGCTTTGAAGAAAATAAAAAATACAGTACAACCTTGATTTCCTCAACTCACAAATACTTTTTTTATCATTTCTATGTAAAATTTAATTGCACTATATATATGCTACAACAAAAGTGATAAATTTGTAACTATGTGCAATTACTAATCGTCTGGGTAAGTTTGATAAAGTCCACTACATTTATCACTTTTACCAATGATTATCCATAACTCCCAAATGAAATAAGTTTGATAAATATGGAAATATCACTTTAATTTAACCCCTTATGATTTTTGCCCATACATGCACTGTATGTATCAGGTCATTAAAAATTAAATTAAATGGAAATAAGTGTGAAGAAGATAAATACTTTACATAAAAATTATTATCAGTTTTGTAATGTTGGGTTTCTTCACATTTATCAACATGTGCAAACATAACCATTATTACTGATCAAATTCATCATCTTGGACGTTTGTACTTATTGCCTAATAAATTTGAGTGGTTCATTGATGATTTATCATATTTACCAATATGAGCTGAGGATTATACATTATAACTGCTAACCGTGATAAATTCACAATATATATACAAAATTTATGAAACTTACCAAAATGGTTGGTAATTAGGCATAACAGGCAATTATGCATAATCATGTTTACCCTAACATACATATATTTGTGATTATCTCTATCTGAACTGAATGATTTCATCCTTCTCATAAGTGAAACCTATTTGATTTGTTAAATTAGAATTCAACTGTAGTTTACTTTTAATACTCCACACATACACAGTGGACTCACATTAATGTGACTGACACACTATCTGTGCATATCTGGAAAAACGGTTCTGTATAATACGAGCTACAGCAAGATGGTATGGAAGTGATGTAATATGTTAACAGGCTATTACATTTATCTACTTTAACAAATTTAACGATTTTCCATGGAAACCTATGGGAAATCTTGTTTCGGCTCACAAACATGATTACGGAACAAATAATCTTCAATACCCGAGGCATCACTTTACAAAAAACGGGGATACGAGGGTAAAGAGACAGAATGCCCCCCCCCCCGAACCATGAAATTTTAAGAGGCAAAAAAAGGTTCCTACATTAAAAAAAGAAAAACTTTGTTGTAAACAATGAAGTTTCACAGAAAAGGGGGTATCCCTTACAAAAGTACAGGGGGATGGCAGGATGCCAGAGATGCTTTGGTGGAGCATGGCCCAAAAAAAGTTGGAAACCACTGATCTAGATCATAGTTTCCCAAACTTTTTGCTGCATCGGCTCCTTCTTCAACAATTTTTTGTTTTGATTGCCCTTTCCCCCTCCAATTCAAGAGAGAGCCAACCCATAGGATCTTATACTAAACCCATAGCTTCTACCGCCCACTTGGGCCATTCTATCGCCCTCCTCCCAAGGGGCACTATCACCCACTTTGGGAAACTCTGATCTAGATCTAAGTAGACTGTTGTCCATTCAATAGCTGTTGGAAAGTATGTGGCAGGAGAGATATATAGAAAGAACATAATAATCAAGTTGGGCCAAAATGCGCTGAATTGGGTTCAAGTCTGGAAAATAGGGGGACCAGAAAAGTACCTGGTTACCAAAACGTTATCTCTTTTTTTTAGTTAACTCTTTCTATAATTTTCAGACATTTAAGAGCTGCGTGGCATGTCATATTACTGTTCTTGAAGATCTCATGCACTCAGGAAAGATAGAAGCTATTTATTGATGATGTACATGATCTTCAAAGATGAATTCATAATAATTATGGCTAAAAGTGGCTTCCAGAAGTATCAGTTAGCCTGGACAATACCACAATAACATTTCTCAGACAACAATATTGCTATTGACAGCTTGTACTGCCCCAGCAATGGTTACAGAGTTTCGTCCCTAAATACTACAGAAACCATACATTCCACGCTGCTTAGAATGTTGCATTCTATTCATTTGAGAAAGTAAGTCTGCTAATCAGAGGAGGTACAATTTTGACACTGCCTTGCAAATTTAAGTCTTTGTTCTGAAGCAACTTCATCACCATAGGTGCAGTGACAATCCATCTGCTTTGAAGCACTGTACAAAGCAGGGTTGCCACACTTTGAGACAAAGGTCTGGTAGCTCTCTGGTTCATTTGGACAGTGGATTGCTCAAATTAATGTGTTGGTTGGTATTCATGCATCCTCTCAACCAACATTCACCCCCCCCCCCCCTTAACAGCACTTGGTGGTCCACTGTCTTTGCTTCAACTAATCACAGTGGTGTCCTTTACAACTGTGCAGTCATGTGTTCATAGTGATGGAATCAGATTGCAAGAACCTGGGTTTGAACCACAGTGATAGTTTGCTAAAGTTGGTTTTCTGTAGTTCTGAACTTTGAGGTGTGAATGTCAGCTGATCTACAAATATTCAACATTAAACTTCCCTCATAGTTTGAAAAATAGATGGCATCACTAAAAATTCCCACACAAATTAGATACTCCCTCAGACTGTTAGGTACACATGCACACTTCCGCCACAACTCATTTGGTAGTAAATTGCCCATGGCAACAGAACAGAGTTGTACCAATTTGGAAGAAAGAAAAAAGAAAGTAGTGCCAGTGCTAGAATATTTCACAACCACCTAGTTGTAGACTTACTGTGATGCTTATCTAGAAAACTGGCAATCATCACTTTTTTTAATATCTGATAAAGATTTTCTCACATTTTTAACCTATGATAGTAACAACTGATATATTTTCAGAATGCTTATATTCTTGCCAAGGCAGCTCGTTATTCTTTCTTTATTTGTTGCCTTCATTAGTTGTAAGCAGTTGAATTCAAAAATAGGAAGGGTCACATTAATGAGAGTTGACTATCTCTCAAAACAACAATTATAAAAGCTGTTTAAAATGTAATAAAACTTATATAATATCCAAGGTTTTGCAGTCATTGTTCAAATCACAGAAGGATGTCAGGATTTTATGGTAATGTGGAAAAAAAAGGATTTTGGGCTGTTTAGCCATCATGGAATTGGGTGAATAAACTTAATATTTCACCAACATGAGTGACGAACACCTGATAATTGTCTCTTGAAGATGGTTGTCAATTGTGTGTGTGCGTGTAAAATATTGAGCTCACTCACACATTCATGATGACCAGGGCCAGTCCCAGGCATGGGGCCAACATATTTAGAGAGGGCTGCATTTTGACTGTTTTTAGATTAGTTAATTTAATGGGCTGAAAAATTCATGAGAGCATAATTTCCAAAATTAAGGAAGCAAAGTACTATAACATTTTAATATTATATTTCTTTCTGTACATTAGTAGAATTGAAGTTTGATTTAGTTCACTGAAGTTCCTTGTTCAGGTTTTAACTAGAAAGAGTTCCGATTTGTTTGAGGCTCATTAACTCAGCCTTGTTAACTTTTTGGAATCTGAAACATTTATTTGATCCTACTTGGAACATCAGAGCAGTTGTAACATAATATTCACTCTTGTTCACATTAGGAATTCCCTTACAAAAGGCAGCGACACCCCTAATGACATCTCTGCTTCATTTTAGCTATGACCAAGAATGTGACCTCGTATTGTGGCTGAAGGTTCCATTGTGAATACTAATCAGGTTCAAACCCAAGGGAGGATATAGATAAGATATTTTCCCTAACAAGCTTGAGGCAAACACCGATGGACATCGCCTTCATTTCCAACCCATCTCATTATAACAATAAATTGCGATATGGCCAGAGTTGGTGTTTGGTGTAGTAGTCTATTCATAACAGTCAGTCATAAAACTATTAATTAAATTCGTTCACAAAAATTTATTTTGCTGCTGGAGTTAAGCTATTTTATCCTTCTGAATGAACTCTCCCCATTCTTATCTCACACATGCTGAATTTAACTAACTTTACACGATTTTGTCTTATGCGGTTATTTTGTGGAACCAATTAATTACGTAATGTGAATGACACCTGTATTATTAATTTGATATATTGTTGTATTATAAATCCTTTTATATAGACTGTACCAGTAGGGAATGAGATGCAATTTATTTTCTAAATACTTTAGTCATATTTCAGGGGAAGTGGGGGAGGGCAGCAAAGTAATACTTGCCTCAGGGTGGCGAAATGTCTAGAACCGGCCCTGAAGATGACCAACAGTGCAAAATCCTTCCACTATAATAATAAAACTTCTTGAAAATTGGAATAAAAATTTATTTAACACAAACATAATACAACACACAAACACATATTACATTTTTCATAATACCCAAGGGATCACGTGATCCATCCAAGGCTCAATAATTTAGGATAAACATGGCAACAAAACAATCTTTATGAGTATACATTAATACAGCATCCAAATGCATGTAAGGTGCAATATATAAAAATTGTTTTTGTACTAGTTTTATTCAGTTTTACCACTTCACATTGAATTCATTTTTGTCTAGTTTGTCTCGTACTTTGTTTTATTTTGAACTAGGCAGTGATTTTCTGAATAAATAATTAAATGTTATGAAGATACAGTTTCTCTCTGAATGTCAAATCTAAAATCATTATTGCAGTCCTGGATCATGACTATTTTTTCAGATATTATTAATAACTTTTTTCAATCTATACTTGGTTACATTGACATGGTCATCACCCTAAACTGTAATTGCAGATTGTATAACTGGCAATACCCACAAGATATATCCATCTTCAACTTATTGCCACTACTAAACTACACATGCATCTTGTCTATATTCCTTTGCAGAACCTCTAACGAATTGGTACATGTTGGAATGTGTGTGTGTCCGTGTTGTGACCTAGCATGGTTTGTTTCTGTAATGCTTGTTATAGCACTGCCATCAATTTTTTGAACTACGAGTGAAGTGTAATGATTGAATGATTGTATGGTTGTAGACCTGTTGCTCTCTGTGGTGAGACTTTTTAACAGGGAGATTGGCTCGGTTTGTACCTCCAAATTGGGAACCACAGAAGTTGGAACTACAGGGCTTACTGCCACTGCTTGAGATTTTCGTTTTAAGGTTTTTATTTTAAAATGATGCCCAAATCATTAAATTTGTTAGTTTTTTATATCTGTTCACGGTTACCATATTCATGAAAACAATCCTTTACTTGGAATTCAATAGTAAATTTGTTCTCTCTGTTTTTATACAGTAGGACTTCCCATATTCGGTGCATCCATATTCCAAACACTTTGGCCAAAATATTTTTGTTTACCAAGAACTTTTGATGGGTTTTTTTGCTCAAATTCTGTTTCAGCCTTTTTTTAATACATGTACATCCGCTATTTTATTCCTTTATGTACCACTTATTGTTGGTGTTCACTGCGATTTTTCGGCTTCTGGAAAACAGAGATGGCAACTGTATGTCTCAATGAATGTGATTAGTCAGAAAGTCCACTTTCATCAAAAGAACTTTTCTTTCTTCATTTCATTACTCAGAGTTGCACAGTTAATCTTAGTGTTTTAGAAATCTTCCAACACTCCATTTGTTTCTGTGATTGCAATCTAAGTGAACTTCCGAATATGCTGAAAAGGACAAGTGATATGGCAGGTACAAGCTGCAAATGGAAACATGATGCTTTACGTGTAAGTTGAACTTTGAAAAAGTTAGATTATGTGGAGAGTATACAGTCGAAATCTACTGTTTATGATCTTCAGCAATAATTACAAATATCTTTTTAAGAATAGGTTTTTTTTCTATAGATAATTAGTAATGGTATGTAAATTAAAATTATGGCTATAATTAAACCATCTGTTACTATACACATGAACCCTGATTAAATGAATCGGAAGAAATCAACAATTTTATTATTTAAATCGGGGTCAAATTGATCAGGAGCATGAACAGATTCAAAGCAGCAAATTTTAAGAGCTACTTTCTTTGGGTGTTGCTACTACAACTTATTTCTGAAAACAATTGAAAAAAAACATAACTTGAGAATAAAATCAGAATGCATGAGAAAATTGCCTGATAGAAGCTTGTTTGATACGTTTAATATTTTTTATCAAATTCTGTCAAAATTGTCATTTTTTCACTAATCGAAAAACATTTTCTCTTCAGATGTGACATGTCATTCTTTACTTCTCAAGACAGAGCACAAACTTGAAGTAACTTCATTTTTTTACTGAAATTGAAACATGCAGACAGCACAATGTTTTATGGTATTGGTACACTGATTGCTGAAAACTTCCCAAGTACATTCTGAATGGTTTTATTGTCTTTACTCACAAAGGAACAAATTCTTGCTCCCCTTTTTTTTGTTTGTCTCTGAAGAAGGGCTGAAGATCAATTTCTGGGAAGTCAAATCTTCAGATTGTGGTTTTTCAAGGGAAATAAAAATTTTAGATGATTCAAAAAATATTTGTTATATCGAGGTTTGTTATTTATTGAATGGGGGTTTGACTTCTATTTTAGTCAGAATTTCACAAAAAAATTAGTTAAATCAAGGAATTCATTGAATCAGAGTTAATTAAATCAGGGTCTGACTGTATATTGCTTTATTAATTTTTTTTCAAAGGAGAATAAGAATCAAAGTGCTCAAAAAGGTATATCACTGCTTTAAATATGAAAACTTGGGGAAATAAACAAAAGTTGGATCCATAATCCGGAATCACCTAGGTCCAGAGAAGTTCAGATTTGAGGTGTCTTACTAATTGAAAATAAAATTCTCAGTTAAGAAAGAAAATTCTTTCTTAATTGAAAATTTTAATAAGAATTCTAAATTTTTTCAATATGAAATTAAAATTCTTTACAAAAATTTTGAAAGATAAAGATGTTTAAAAAAAGAACTTGTGGTATGTAACCCACATGAAAGAATATGTAAATGTATGCACGTTATACCCAATATTTATTTCAAAATTCTCAAGATTGTTAGTCACATGACAATTGCTACCATGGGGGTCATGTAAATATCATTGTGGTAAGTGAGTACTGCGGTGCAGCATTGGAAAAGCTTGTATTCAAATCAGCAAACAACACGGTGATTGTCAGCTGAAGTAATTTCTTACAAAAATGAGTAGCACGCCTGCAAAATATAATTACACACAAAAGAATATTCACTCATTTTGCCGGTTTTTCTCTCTGTGACCGAGTGGCATGGTGGTAAGATGTTCATCTACCATCGTGAAGGTTGTTGTCAGGGTCCCGGGTTCGAACCCAAGGGAGGATATAGATAAGATATTTTCCCTAACGAACTCGAGGCGACCACCGATAGACAGCGCCTTCACATCCAACTCATCTCATTAATGGCAGTGAATTGCAATATAGTGATAAGGCCAGAGTTGGTGTTTGGTGAAGTAGTAGTTTTTCACTCTCAGTTTGTAAGGTAGATGACAGCACCACCTAAACATACACATTCACAACACAAACATGCGCCGCTGTGGTGGTCGAGTGGTCATAGTGACGGACTCGCATCGCGGGGACCAGGGTTCGAGCCCCACTGTCGCCACAGAGGTGGTCGGCTGAAGTTTGTTTTCTGTGGTTCCCAACTTCGAGGCGCAAATGTGACCCGATCTCCCCGTTAAAAAGTCTCGCCACAGAGAGCAGCAGTCCTACAAACAGTACAAATATTCAGTCACTACACATCACTCTCTTCACTTCTGAAATATAGATGGCAGCACTGAAAAATCATACACAACACTAGATACGCACTCAGGCTGTTAGGTACACACCCTTACAATTCCGGCACAACTCGCTAGGTAGTAAATTGCCTATGGCGATAGACCTGAGTTGTGCACGGTTGAGAGAAAAAAAACAAAAAAACACAAACATGCAGAGCTCATAGATTGCACAAATGCAACACTATTCCATTCCAACACAGCCTACCTCTTGGAAGGTAAAATGGCAGTGAATTACCTGTTTGGCAAATAGACCAGGTTTTTGGATGATCAGCAAAGTCACATAACTGTTGAACCAGGAATCTTTTGATATTAGTGGAAGAAAATCTCTTTTTCCCACTCACAATATACTCATCAAAAGGTTCAGATTTATTTCCTATGTTTGCAGCATCTATAGTAAAATGCCTTTATAATGACACTCAAGGGATCAGAGAAATGCATCATTATAAAAGAATTATTGTAACAGAATATATTAACACTTTGAAAAGTGCATTGGGATTAGAGAATAATATTGTTATATAGGCAATTACTGTTATATTCGGTATTGGTTATATAGAATTTTCACTGCATTAGCTGGAGACCAAAAACTGGCATGAGTGATAACAATTTGAGAGATTCACAAATTGATTTCTTATGCATGTGTTAATCTGGTATACAATATCAAATTATGAACAAGAAAGCATACAACTATCAAATATTTGAAACTAGAAATAATATTTTCTGCAACAAAAAATTGAATTCATTCACATAACATACAGGAAAGAGACATCTCGACACTATATAAATGGAAGAAACGCATTCTATAGCTCTCTCTCTCTCCCTTCTTTCAAGACTCTACACTGGTAACCATGAAAAAATTCTTTACCTAAGCATTATCTTTTTTTCCCACTTGCTACGGTTTGGTGCCTAAAAAAAAATAAGCAGGCTTCTATACCCAGGGAAACGGTGGCTGGAAGAGGGAGAAAGAATGAAAAACCTGCTCCTCAGAAATCTTTTTTCCCTTCATTTCTTATGTATTAACAATAATACCAGTTTTTGGGATTTATCTCTGCTAGTTCATCCGCACATCACCAAAATTTGTTGGCAAAAGCCTGTACATCAAGGAGGTTGAATTACTTTTTTCATGTGCTATTAGATTTTCTTTTCTTTCCTTTTTTATATTCAGATGAACGATTGTCTTCATTCTGAAGAACTACACTCGTAGACAACATCAATTCTAATTTTTTTTTACTAGCCTGGATCTCTTTTTATTTTTTTGTGTGTCTGTGACAAAGAAATCTTTCATATGCACCAATGATTTTGTGCTGCATGTATGCAGCTTAGAGGGAACATTGTCCATGTGCAAATTACTACTTATGGTACTTTTGATCAGTGCCATCTTAACACATGGGCCCGGGGGCCTCACAAAAATGAAATATAGTTAAAATTTTCTATTACTTTTCGAACGTGTGCATAGACTGGGAGGAGTACGTGTGGATCGCCCAAGGCCAATTATCTGTCGTATCCTGAACTTCAAGGATAAGGAAATTATAAAAAAATCTGCTTCGAAGCTGAAGGGATCCAGATTTTCGATATCAGATGACTTTAGTGTCTGTGTGCGTACAATAAGAAAAAAACTTTGGGCTTTCGGACAAGAAATTAAATTACCTGGACAGAAACCACGCCTCTATTTCGACAAACTTAAAGTGAATGGCAAAACATTTGTATATGTTGCAAACTCCGATTCAATCGAGGAACTGAAAATTGAAAGTTCGAATTTAAACTGAAATCGGTCCCCGTGGGCGGCAATATTCTCCCACTGATGACACCCTCAAGATCTGATGAAACAGTAAGTTATCTAAGAATTTTATTTTACAATGTCGCGGGTATTTTTAGTAAATTTTTATTTCCCGATTTTTCTAGACTTTTATTATCGCATGATATATTCTGTCTTGCTGAAACTTGGAGTATAAATCATTTCCTTCTCCCTAATGTATTATCCGCATATTCAACCGTTCAAGTTGATGGTGTCAAAACTTCAAACACAGGCAGGGCGAGCAGAGGAATCATATTGGGTTATAGAGCAGATAAAATCAAAAATTTAAAAATTGTAGCGAAAACTAGATTCTCTATTATTGCCGAATTTTCTTTGACAAGTGATCTAAAATGTTTAACAGTTTTTGGTTATTTCCCTCCTGGCAAAGAATATAACACTAATTTTAGACAGTTTTTATCAGGCCTGTCTGAACTGATTTGTAACTTTGATAATGTTATAATTGCTGGGGACTTTAACGCTAGATTAGGTGATAAGACATATTTTCCTATTATGCATGATGAAAATGATACTGTTACTAGAGCTTCAATGGATAAGATAAATAACGAGTGAGGTTGTTGCTTATATGATTTTTTCTTAACTAATAACTTGATCTTATTGAATGGGTATTCAAGGGGAGATACATATGGCACGTTCACATATTATTCCTACAATGGTGCTAGTACGGTTGATTTATTTGCTATCTCATATGATTTATACATACAATTTTTTCATGACTTTGAAATTTTGGATGATTGTTTCTCCGATCATTTTCCAATTAGTGCTAAATTTATCTCAGCTACTGTCCCTCAAAACAAAAGATTTTTAACAAGCTACAAAAAATCATTCTGGAATACTGATTGCCCAGATGAGTTTGACACGAAAGTTAATCATTCCTTTTCTAGGATTCCCAATTTAGAAATAACTCCAAACATATTTGTTGAGACTCTCTTTAATGTTTTGTACTGAATTGAATCTTATTCGTACCGTACACAATCACGACTTTTCCCATAACAGATCAACATGGTTTGATGAGGACTGCCGTAATTTAAAAAATATATTCATAGAACTCTTCGTTCTCTCAGAAAATCTCACTCTCAAGAAATATTTTTAACTTTTCGAGCTCTAAAATTAAGGTATAAAAAACTCTGTAAAACGAAAAAAAAAAAAGTTTTTTTTTTAAACCAAAATAAATTGTTGATTTCTGCAAAAAATTCTTCTGAATTTTGGAAAATAATTAATAATTTTAAACCTAGACCTTCGAATCTCAATAATGTTCCTACAGCAACATGGTACCAGTTTTATTCAAATCTGTTTTCCCCGACTGATAACAATCAAGTAAAAATTTTTCCCTCCAGTTTCAAGCCTGCTCTTGCACATACGGATCCTATTTTGGACAACCCGTTTTCTTTGGAAGAACTTTTGTTTGCCCTCAAGAATATGAAAAGTAGAAAGGTTCATGGAAGTGATCTCATAAAACCTGAATATTTAAAGAGTTTGAGACCTCCGAATCTTTCAAGGCTTCTAAAAATCTTCAATGATATCTTTGAAAAATCATGTTTTCCAGTTTCCTGGATCGAGGTACAAGTCAATCCTATGTATAAAAAAGGTGACCCCACCCAACCCGAGAACTACAGACCCATTTCTTTGATCACAGTCGCGACCAAGTTATTTACCCCCATCTTGAATAATTGATTAAATACCTGGCTAAATGAGAAAGACATTATTCCAAGGGAACAGGCTGGATTTCGTTCTAATTTTTCAACCACTGATCAAATTTTTATTTTGAATAATCTCATACAGAAGTATATTTTTAAACCTAGGGGTAAACTCTATGCTATTTTTATTGATTTCAAGAAGGCTTTCGATAGTGTTGACCATTCCCTACTCTGGCATGTTCTGAGATCCATAGGTATCAGTGATAAATTTATCAAGATACTCTCTGACATGTATGCTAAAGCAAAAGTGAGAATCAGAACCCGCGATGGGCTAACTGCTGCAATAAATATTACTAAAGGGGTTTTGCAGGGTGAAGTTTTACCTCCCTCACTTTTCTCTATTTTTATTAAAGAACTCACAGACCGTCTAAATTCCTCTAGTATTTCACCAGTTTTTATAAATCATGCCACTGGTATACATGCACTTCTGTACGCGGACGATGCCGTAATTTTATCAGATTCCCCAAAAAACCTGCAAAGAAAAATAGATATACTCCAGGGTTTTTGTGACGACTTTTTGATTGACCTTATTATTAATAAAACTCAAGTTATTGTATTCAAAAAATCAGGTAAATTGTCAAAATATGATAAATGGTACTTTAGGGGTCAACAACTAACTACCACTTCGACTTACATGTACTTGGGGGGGTCCCTTTTTCAAGTTCCGGCAAATTTTATACAGCATACTTACACTTTTTGGCAAAGTCCAAAACAGCTATACTACCAGTAATAAATATACTTAGAGGAGCTCATAATAATTCCTTGGTCACGGCTTTAAAACTTTTTGATTCCCTTTTGCTTTCACCAACCTCATATGCATCTCCCATTTGGGTATTACAATTTATTGATAAAATGGATCAAATATTTAGTATTTTCGCTAAGAGGCTATTGATAGTTTCTAGAAATACCCCTGGGTACGCTCTGAGAGCTGAACTTGGCCGCCCAAGCCTCAGTGTTTCGTTTAAAAAATATATTTTAAAATTCTGGATACGTCTGCTTGAAATAAAACAATCCCGTTTGACAAGAATAAGTTATGACCAACTATTTCAATCTTGTAATTCGTCCATTAATAATAAAAATAATTGGGCATTTCACGTTAAAAATATTCTTGACAGTGCTGGCTTCGGTTTCATTTGGGTTCAACAAAATCCAAGTCTTGAAAAGCTTATCTTCCACTGATTATCGAGAGCATAAAAAACTGGAGTATCCAAACTGATTTCTCCCGTATTGTAAATAGTAAAAATTTTTCTCACTATAAAGATTTATAGCTGATAAAAAAATAGCTATAAAAAAATAACTTTCCTGATGGAAGATTATTTTTTCCTCCCTTTTCATATCTCAGTCAAAAGGGTTTTTGCCCAACTCAGATTTAATCAGACATCAATTTTTGTTAATGGTAAAAACCTTTCTATAGATCCCATCATCAATTGTACATATTGCAACCTTTTGGTATTTGAGGATTGGAATCATGTAATTTTTCACTGCCCTTTTTACTCTAACCCCAGATCCAAATATTTAAATCTCTCTTCAGGTCCCGCTAATATTGCTCAATTACTTTCGATCACTGATAACATACTCAATATATCTATTTATCTTATCATGTATTCGCCTACGCTCGCTCTGTTTGGACTGAAGTCCATATTTTTCTATTGTTATTAATTTACTTTTTCTTTTATTACTTGCTTTTTGTCCGCTCTGTATGTATATTACCTACTATTATTTGTCGGTATATTATAATGTTTATTCTGTGTCTGCTTATCATTCATTCATTATTTCCCCTTACCTTATATTAACTGTTCTGACACCAACATATGTGCTTCATTATATTCCCAATGCATGGTATATTTTGTAAATATGACTGTAAAATGTAGCAACAATGAATTGCCACTCATTGAAGGACCTACTGGTCAAATCAATAAAATTTATTATTATTATTATAGTTAAAATTTTCTAGGAATATGCATGTACATTTGCCTGGTAAGGCCTCAGAAAAATCACTTGGTTTGGGGGCCCATGGTGCTTTTTGGTATCATAATTACTAGTTACTGATGTTTATGTGTCTTTCTAAAAATTCTATGAACATGCATCCATTATTAAAAAAACATTTCTGCCTCAAAAAATTGTTGATACTCAACATCAGAAGATAAGAGTTCTGATTTTGAACAATATAGCTCAAACAAAATAAGCAGATACTTTCATGTTAAAATGATACAGTTATAAAACTCATTCTTTGATGCAATGTTTTCACAAAGATTCCCCGAAAATTATCAAATCATTACTTTTAACACTTTGCATTTGGATGTAACTGATATAGTCATGTTTCAAACCTATATTAATTAGTCTAATAACACCATATCAACAGTGCACTAATGATCAACAGGTTTGTGTTTGAATAACAGCTCAAAAATAGATGTCTTTATCCTGTCATACAGAATCTGATTCTAATTCTGTCTGTGATCTGCCTAATTAATTCATCTGGATTATATGGAATGAATTTGGTTTGATAAAAATTAACATGCTAATATACAGGGTGATTCTAAATTCATGGAACAAACGTTAAGAGATAATATAAGACACCTAAACAAGCATTTTTGGTCATAGAATGTATAGTCAAACCAAACACAATAGAGGGTGTTTTTAAGAAGTGCACAGCAGCATTTCACCAAAAGAAAATATCATATTTTCTGGTGTATTTGCCATGATAAAAGTGGTTGATGTGCTATCAACCACTCAAGGGTTCAGAGGGTTGTAATGTGGTAAGCCTACTCATGGTGCAACCTGAGTAATGCAAAATTTACCACAAGTCATTATACCATAGCATAAAACTTGATGGTTCTCACACAAATAAAAACCAAACTCCAATCCAAAAGTGCACACGCACCAATAAAAACCAAATTTTTTAAACCAAAGTTTGGTTTTTATTCGTGCATAGACCATCAAAGTCATGCTGTGCCAAACAATGACAAGCCAGGCATAGATTCAGAGAAATGTGTTGGGAGGGGATCTATTGTGTAGGTTTGTTTGATTGCTCTGTAAAATATAGGACTGCACTACTGCCTTTGCTAATGTGATTTGACCACACACTCTATGAACAAAAATGATTGTTTAGGCATCTTTTTTCACCTCTTAAAGTTTGTCCCATGAATTTAGAATCACTATGTAATATAGTATACAGCATAATTTCGATATAATGGTATTTTATGGACCAAGAGAAAATGTTCTAGAAGGATTATCCTCATATCGAGAGGCAGTCTCATTGCCATGCACTACATTTATGCTATTGTTGACATCTATTCTAAACTGGTATTATTAGTACCACCAGAAAATACAGTTATGAGGATTTATTGGCCACACAAAATTATAAGTTATTATGTAATTAATAAAATTCAATTAAGTGTCTCACCCGGTAAAAGAGTTTACTGTAACATATTTTTGTGTCTCATAGACAATGTGGCAATAATGACAACTTCTCTAACACCTTGGAGTGGGGAAGGGGCAAGTGATGCAAAATACTGAAGTCAGTAGATGCCTTCAGAATAACCAAACTAGCAAGGTGTTTAAAAATAAAGAATATTTAAGGTGTTTTTTTAAGCGCGATACAAAAAAAAAAGTTATAATTGTTTCAAAATTTCTTTAAAAATATCTTTATAGTAAACAAGTAAAGTAGTAGTTAGCATGTTAAAGTATATCATTGTATCAAGGAGTTTCACATTAAAGGCAATTCCAAATCCGATTTGAAAAAAGATTTGTTGCTTTATATCGAGTATCACTGTAGCAAGAGTTCATATTAGCGAGAAAGGCAATTTCTGACAATATATGGAGGTATTGATCCTACAGATATGTCAGACCATTTTTTCAATTTTAGGTAGTAGTTCTCTAAGTATGTGCTGTGGCTCTTAGAGACATCACAATAAAGTGATAGCATTGATGTATGCATGTTTAGTGCCTTGAAATAGTTCTTTTTAGACTATTCTGGGGAAACATACTGAGGATTCCCTCAGAAGTTCAAATAAATATACATCTTCTCCTTCAGAGATGGCTGCCGAATTCAATTTAGCTTTCTACTCGGTTTTCTCAATAGACCTCTCCCCTCCCCAATAATTTTTTTTTGATTGTATCCACAACTAACCCAAAATATCTTTCTCCAAACAGGGTATCCTAAAATTATTGAAAAAACAAACCATATTCTGTTAGCCCTGATGACATCCAAATTCCATTCTTAAATTCTGTGCTGATGAAGTCTCTGACTATCTTTTAATTCTGTTTAATGTTTCACTAAATACTGCTATCCTCCTCAATGACTGGAAAATCAATAAAATTATTCCTATCCACAAATCAGGTCCACTTTCTAATCCCCTTAACTTTATGCCAATATCAATCACCTCCTCCTGCTGTAAAATCTTTGAACATATTGTAGCAAAAGAAATCTGTATTCACTTAGACTCCATCCACTTCCCCCCCCAACCAACACGGCTTCAGACAATCTCTCTCTACTACCTCTCAATTGGCCTTCTTCATCCACGACCTCTCGGGAGCCATTGATAAAAACCTACAAACTGATATCGTTTTCCTAGATTTCTCTAAAGCCTTTGATAAAGTTCCCAATAATAAACTTCTCCTTAAACTCTCATGCCTTGGCCTCAACATACAATTACTTAATTGGATGGAGGCTTTCTTAAAACATCATAAATAGTTTGCCCATTTTAATGATAACTCCCCATCCACCCAGTAAAGTCTGGGACCCCTCAAGGATCGGTCCTCATGTAAATTACTTCCTCTTGAAAAAAATACTCGTACTCCATCAATAATTTAACGCTATCCCAAGTTTCTCAAATCAAATACCTTGGTGTCATCATCTCAGCCGACCTACGTTGGAACAAACATTGACTACATTTACCCCAGAAGTGTCTTACCAAACTTTTCTTCCTCCGCCGCAACCTTATACACTCCACTCGGGATATCAGACTACTCTCTTATCAAGCTTATATCTCCCCCGTTCTTTTTTATGCCGATGAAATCTGGTACCCCTACACCTTTTGTAATATAGACAAACTTGAATCAATTTAAAATAAATCCACCCGATTTGCTCACGACTGCTGGTCATCTTTAGTTTTAAACGAGAGTTTCATCTCCTCCCTCTATCTACTCTGTCTCATTTCTCGATTAACATTGTTTTATAAAATTTTCCATGGCCAATTTAAAATAGATACATCTGGTATCTTAGCCAAACCATCCTACATCTCTAGAAGACTCGACCATTCCCTTAAATTAAAACATATTTTTGCTTCTACTGAATGCTTTAAATAGAGCTTCTTTCCTCATACCATTGGTGAATGGAACGAACTCCCAAGCTCTATTGTCGAATTCCCCACTATCACTAGTTTCTTTTGTCTAATATCAAACAATATTTTTGTCATTTTCAATCGCATCCTCTTGTATAGGCCCCAGGGCCAACAATGTTGTATAAATAAATAAACATGAATAAAGTTGTCATGGCAAGGGAGCAGCGGGTAACACAAGTTTGTGAACCACTGATTTGAGGATTGAAAATTTTCATGGCACAAAGTTAAGTTGTTGAATCTAGTAAAATATTCTAGAATAAAATAAAAGTGATGCATATATAATCATTTCAGCACAAAATGCTTCAAGTGACTGTGAATAGTCGTAAAAGGAGATTGTGTTGATAGGCTGTTTCAGACAAACTGATTGGATAGTCAGTTTGTCTGAAACAGCCTTGTTCAGCGTTTCTCAAAATTTCTGAACCCAAAGACTAGTAAAATATCTGAAACAATTCGATGGATCACTTGTCCCTCATATTATGGGACATTCTGTATTTTCAGTTGTTCCGAATTGTTTCGTGCATTTGTCTAGTTTTTTCAGCGATGCTTATTTAACTTTTTAATGTTTACAAAAATCATGAATAAACAATGTTTTCATAATTATTATAGTAATTATGGCTATAAATAAAAATATTCATCTTACGTGTTTGTCAGGTACAAAGTTTTTCCCTCAACTTTTAGGAATTTTGCCAACTTACGGTAACGCTTCTGATGACAATTGTCGATGTCCCGTATATTTTACCATAGTCAAGATCCCAATTCCCCTTATTTTTCTCAATGGAAAATGGTTATCAATTAATTGATAACCAAATATATTTTTGTTTACTCTGTGATTTGTGGTGTAGCAGCCCTTTATTTTTCCCACCCTTCATACATTTTTGCAGGAATTAGCAAATTTGTCATAAATAGCTCATCTTTTGGCAAATCAGTGCTTCGTACAATAAGTGATATCCCATATTTATGATCACAATTCCCCAAACTTTCCTTGATGAGGTATGGTAAACCCCTGAGGTATGAAAAGGCACAATTTTTTATTTAAACCCATATGGCTATTAGTAATACAAATTACAATTGAATAATTTTTTATTCAGTTAGAATCAAATTGTCAAGTCTGCCTGCTGACCACCTATGCTAGGCATCTTCAACCTGTTGCTCATGCACACCACAGTGCTACCTGAAGCACCCATAGTGCTCGATAAACGTGTTCGATTTCATGCATGCGAGGACTTAATCAACGTTCCGAATACACACCTTGTACAAACTGCACATTCAAGGATTAAAACCATCCTGATTTCATACATTAGTATGTCAAACTTGCCGAAAGGGTGCTCTTCTTTTGATGAAGGATACAGGGAGTGCTCGCGACTAGAAAAAGGTTGAAGACCTCTGACCTATGCCATCGTCGCGGACCATAGGTTGAGAAATGCTGGTCTAGTGTATTTTAGTATATTAATTTGGAAAAATAAATGAGTATACCATTCATAAGATTTTGCTACTTCTATCAAAAAGAATAGGGCTAATTCTACAAATCTTGTTACAATGCTTTGCTTCATACTTTATTAATTTATTTATACAGTATTTAAAAGTGTCTGTTGTAACGAGTATGGCTTATAACAAGAATCTTGATATTACAAGTAAATTCACAAGTGATTGTCAAAGAGCTAATGTTAAAGATACAAAAATATTTGCTTATATTTATGAATGAAAATCAGAACACATTTGTTGTATAACGACAACAGAAATTCCCAAAAAGCATGTTTTCCTTTCCCTCTTTTTAGGAATTATACATAAAATGGACTAAAAAGAGTGACATTTTTTAAAATCTCTTCACCCTATTCACATAGGTGTTTATAAAGAGACTTGTCAGCACCTCCCCATAGTTAAGAAGACCCTTGTTATATATGTAATAAGTCGAAAAACATATTATTTGTGTGTGTGTCAGTTGAGCAGGTGGTGTACAAAATCTAGTTTTGACATCATTGTTATTTTTATATTTCTCTTGTAATCTCCTTGTAAAATCCTTTTTCCCCTCTCTCCTTTCTTGGAATCTTCCAAAACTGAACGCAGAGTAAAGAGGTCTTAATCATTTTCTCTTCCTTAAATGTTATACTGGACATTTTTATAGAGCAATAAATGTTCCAGTTGCAGAAGCTGCTGCCTTCCACAAAGTGCAAAATTTTGCTAGAAAATCAACAATTTGTATGCATAAATAGTTAACTTTAAATCAGTGGTTCTCAACCCTTTTTAGGCCATGCCCAGCCAAAGCCTCTCTGAAATCCTGATGCCTCCTGTCAGGCCTGTAACTAAAACTTTTGTCAGGAGGGGTACCTCCTGAAAATTCATAGTTCAATGACAATTTTTTTTTTGTCCTTAAAAAACTTTTTTGCTTTGCATCCTTAAATTTTGCAACCCGTAGGGTTTGCTCCACCCCCACCCCCCAGTTCTGTCTCTTTCCCCATTTCCTAAAATTCTTGTTATATAAAAAGTAAAGTCCTATTTATGTTGAGGGAGCTAAAAAAAGTTATTTACTTAGTCAAAAACAGCGGTTCTTAACCAGGGGTTGTTGGAGAGACTTCGGGGGGGGGGGGGCCCTATGAGCTTGGATGAAATAACAATTAACTCATCATTTTTACATTGCTACATAAAGAATATTCTTTTGTAAAGGGCTCCGTGGCTTGCATATTCCTTCTTTTTATTGACACTGGGGGTCCACAAACTTCATCTTATGGACACAAATTGTCAGTAGAACACAAAACATTAAAAACCCCTAGTTAAACCCCTTCCAAAGAAAACATTGAGAGAAAAATTAAAAGAAAGTTATCAAAAGAAAATGATTAAAAAGTATAAAAAAATTTGAACTGATATAAATATGGTGAGAGTTCTGAAAAGTTCCAAGCCTTTACAAAAAAAAACTTATTCTCAAATTGCCCCCCTTAAAAATCGAATTGGCCCCATGTTGAATCACCACTTTAGATGCATATTTCAGCAAAAGTAGCTTGAAATATAAAGAAATAGGAAAGGAAAATTTATGTAGTTCCCCTTCTATTTATATGTTTCTGCAGTGCAAAAAACTAAAATTTGTGTATAATAAGAAGTCCCTTATAACAATTTTCTCTCTCATTGTGAACTGTCATTATAACAGACTTTTGATGCATTTATTAAATTATCAGTTTATTGGTTTACATCGACTCTAAAGAAACATATATGTTAAAGGCATACTTGGTATGGTTGTGAATTCATTCATTCTTGCTTTTTCTGAACGAAGATAAGAATCGCACACTATCATTGGTGTAAAAGCAAGGTCAACTCCATATTTCCGAACCAATTTTCGAAATGGAAGCCTTGAAAAAGAATTCAAATCATGAGAACAAATGATAAAAAAAATTGAAATCAAAATTTAAAAACACAATTTTGAATGAATAATGCATCTGTAGGCTTACATAGTTCCAACATCAAGATGAAGAAATTAAGAAAAATAATGAAACAAAAAACCAAAAATTTTACAGATAAAATCAAAATCATTCAGTTGCTCTTTAAGAGCATACGTTCCTCTACAACAGACTTATCAGGTTGCATGTGTCTGTGAACATGCATTCTCAGAGGGAAATCATGTGATTCAGTTCAACTAGACGGATAACTTATCCACCCCTGATAAATTATCACCCCTAGTTAAATGTCAAGTTCATAGAAATTTCCAAACAATACCACAATTTTAAGAGAAATGAACTAGCCCTTCGAATAAACCAAGCTTGTTTTCCTGCTCTCCATAACATTCAACAAAAAACAAACTCCAATGATTTGGGGGGGGGGGGGCTACAATAAACTTTTTACTGATTGTTCCACAGTGTGATAGTCCAAAATTCTTTCAAATATTTGAATAACTTCAACCTTTTTCTCTGTTCTCTTTGGACAGCAAAAGAAGATCACTGCCAACTCTGTTCACATCTCTAGTAGTAAAAAGTAGTTGAAAACGTTTTCAGTACAATGATTACATTTACAGAAAGTATGTACTCTGTATTACTTTACAAATACTTTTAATGGTGTGAAAAGTTATTTAACTGTAACTAATGAAAGAGTAACTGTAAGTTATTAACTATAATTAATGTTATTTACTGTTAACCTATGCTTCTTCTGTCATCAATGAAATGTATAGATACTCCACAGTCTATCTTTGAATGAAAGATGCAAAACATACATTACACAGATCTGTCACTGGAGATGAAAAGTTTCTTACAAAAAGTGAATGTTACGAAATAAAGAGCATGAATTAGACATGGACACCCCCCCCCCCCAAGCTCTTTGGTAAAATGTGCATGGTGTGGCCCACGAGCCTCCATAATATGTCAAATGTGGCCTGTGCTGTATCACCGGTTAAAGATGCTTGAACTACATTTCACATATGTAAGAAAATGCTCAGTTTCTGATGAGATTGTCATAGTGTAATGCACTATGAACTTTCAATAAATAAACATCATAGTCAGAATAGTACTACCCAACTTATGTCCTGGATAGCATCTTCTAGTTCTGGGTTATTTATACATACTTACTAACTTACCAAACACAGCCAGGCTCTGTCGCTTGCAAAATTTAAGAACATTGCCCCGGAGGCCTGGCCAGAGTTATTTATTCAGATAAATAATCTGGAAACAATCATAACAGCAGACTTATACACTGCCTGGCCAGAAAAAGGGTGCACTAATATTTTATTGGATCCCTTTAGAATGAACTAAAGCACATATTCATCATCTTATTACTTTTATAAGGGACGTATGCAGGGAAAAACATAAGGGGACTGTGTTGTCTTCAAGACAATCAAAAATTAAAAACATTGTTAAATATTCTCATTAAAACACTACAATATTGTAAAAAAATACTTTATACTCTATCTTAACCAGTTTCTGTTAATTTGAAATGCTTTTTGAGGTTAGTATAACTTGAAATTTCTCTGGGAAAGATTCCTTGAGCTCCCCTCAAAACCCTATGTGCTTCCTTCAAAGGTCTATCCTGTGTACACCCATGTGTCCCCCATTATCAGGGCCGCAACTAGATGCTTGGTTACCTGGGGGCAAGTGCATATTTTGACGCCCCCTTGTAATGTTGAAGGAGAGGTTTCAGAATGAAATTTGCGCCACCTTGGGTACAGCGCCCGGGGCACGAGACCTGCCTGCTCCCCCTAGTTACAGCCCTGCCCATTATTCATTAGAAGTTACTCACAGGAATGTTTATTTACTAGTGATGCTTTATTAATATAAAATTGTTTCCTCACCAGACCAATGCTAACTACAAGCTGCTTTAACAATGCAAAGAGAAAAAAAAAATTATACACTCTAAATTTGGTGCTTTTGTCCCAACCTTGTAACTCATCAGATATTTCAATATCACATATTCATTTGATCTAGTTTTACTATTCAATTTTTTTTATAGGGAAAAACTTCACTACTGATGATAAAGTGAAACTTTTTTTGGACGAGTGTCCCATTTTCTATAATTACATTACGATGACATATAAAAACTTATTTCTACCATATTCCCCTGCATTAGCCGGCATGCTCCTAAACTCGAGAGACACCAGACTTTTGTATGTTGGGGTCTGGTCCATTCCTGGCAAGCTGAGAAAAGTGAGGTTCAATAAGAATCACTGTATTCATTCAGTCAATTCAATGGATTTTTATAATAAGGATATTTAATTAAGGATTTTTTCCAGAATCTGTGAATCGAATACAGGTATTTCTGGCATGCTGGTCTCCCTTGATGTTTGCCAGCTAATGTGGGGGGGGGGGGTATGGTAAGTAGAAAAAAAGTCATAATTACTGATGGAGAGTACCTGGATTATTAGGTAAATGATTAATGAATCTTTAATATATATTTATAGTAGTGCTCAAAAGTCTTTTGACAACCATAAAATGTGACAAAAATTTTTATTTGAATTTTTTAATGAAATCTATCCACTGAAACATAAACACTGAGTCTTGTTAACAAAATATTATGAACAAAAAATTGTATATCTAAACTTTTTAAATTTAGAAAAAAATGAAATTATTTTTATGTTGTCTCAAGTCTTTTGACACAAACAAACGAGAAAGTAAGCACCTACTAAATAATCAAATCAGTCATTGGGCAACATAACAAAGTAGAATAAGTCAGCACTTTGTTGGAAGCAGTTTAGATTGTACAACAACTTGCCTTGTTTTGGTATGAACTCAATGAATAAGAAAAAATTCGCACAATCGAAAAAAACCATTGACTATAACTTCTCGTCTATCGAACTCGACCCATAAAATGCTTGATGGTATTCAAGTTATAGCTCTACTTCACCACCCATGAAACTCTCAGTTTGTTGAATTTCAAGTAATTTCTAACAACTTTTGAGCTACATTTACGGTAATTTTCATGCTAGAATATCTGTAAGAGTGGCACGTGTCATGTCGTAAAGGATGACATGATTATGAAATATATTTTTGTAACAAAACCTGACCCTTGAGTGTTTTTTTTTTTTTCAGCAGCCAAAGAGTACCAACACTGTTGGCAGAGAAGCATCCCCACTTTCCCCTTCGTTTTAACAGTAAGAGCCTATAGGTCCCCCTAATAGCTTAATAATTACTTTATAATAGGGATCTTCAACACAACACATGGCCCACCAAGAAATTGATTAGTGAAACCAGCATTCCACTATCTGAAGCTATGATTGTAATTCTCATTCATTTTGGTCATTTGATCATTTTTGTTGCACCACAGTCATTTTCTGCACATGACGGCTGATTAGACTGGTACCTTCAATTTATTGCCAATTCCAAATGGCAGCCTTTTTTATACTCATCGAGAGGTTGGGTGCTAACCCCTTGATGTGAGATTCCCCATGGCAGCAATCTTTTTCTGCGGTCATGTCGCAATTTTTGTTTTACCCATGTCAAGAAAATTTCTGACAAGGACGACCGGGTATCAAACTCGCGCGACACCTCTAAACATTCTTTGGTACTTTAAGCAAGTATCCTATTGACTGGGCTACCATGCCTCATTCATTTTGGACATTCTTTCTGATCGTGTGAACAGTTGGTATGTCTACAGAAAAATCAAATCTTGACCAGAATTCTCACTGACTAGTTTCCACTTTATATCAATAGGAGAATAATTTATTAAAATTTTCTGAATTTTATTAGAAAATTCTTTATCAATAGTAGTGAAGGGATAAAACCTTGGAATATATTTGTTGATGAATTTGTTATTTTAAGATGAAAATTGGTTTTTTTAAGCATCAGACTGAGAGAGTCTTTGGTATTACTGTACAAAACTCTCAGAGTGAGCAAGCTCTAAATTTGTTAAATTAATTTATAATTACTTTATAATTAATTAATGGTTGTTTATCAATAAATTATTGATAATTTTATATATATAATTTATATTTATATTTGTTTTTTTTTATTTTTCTCACAATAAATTCAAATTTCACCATAACAACTCATTATATAGTGACTAGGAGGGAGGGGCTGCCCACAACACGTGATTCATCCATCACATTAAATGTGGCCCATTTAACTTTACAGAAATATTGATGTGGCCCTTGGGTGAAAAATGTTGAAGACTACTACCTTATAATTACAATCAAACCCAGTTATAGCACCCGCCTCCATTGTAGTGCCACAAAACTTTCAGTGAAAAAAATCTTCCATACGGGGATTATAATGTAAAAAACTCATTTTAGTGCCAACTCATTTATAACGTCAACTACTGATTGGATGTATACAAAGCCAATGTGCCATTTTCCAAAAATTTCTACATTTCTTCTCTCATTACACATTTCTTTCTCCCCAGAAGGAGTTGTGGATATATCCTTTTCATTCCACTATTATTATCGGTCAGCTTTGATGCTCACCGATAATAACAGTGGAATAGAAAGGCTAAAATTCTTTGGTCAGCATAAGAATACAAATGACTAAGAATAAAGAATGGCATGATCAGGGGGTCATGGAAAGTACATTATATTTATGGAGTGACACTAATAAGACACTGAAATGCAGTAGTTCACAATACTTCGAGACGCGAATGCAAGCCGATCTCCCCGTTAAAAAGTCTCACCGCAGAGAGCAACAGGCTTACAACAGTATAATTATTCATTACACTTCACTCAACTGAGAGCTGAGAAAAACTCAGTTTAAAAAAACTGATTGCAGATGGCAGCACTACACATAACAAGCATTACACAGAAACAAACTTCACGGAAGGTTCACTATACGTATACACACACATTCCAACAAGGGCGTAGCCAGGGGGGGGGACTTGGGGGTCTGGTCCCCCCCCCCCGAAATGTGAGAAAATGACCGAAAAAAGGGAAAAAGATGGCCAAATCTATTGTTCTGTCACTTTGGTCCCCCCCCGAAATGAAAGTGGTCCCCCCCCGAACGAAATTTCTGGCTACGCCCCTGCATTCCAACATGTACCAATTCATTAGAAGTTATGCAGAGGAATATAGATGAGGTGCATGTCTGGTGTAATAGTAGTTCATAATAAATGCGTGAATTTATGTAATAGAGCTTCTCTGAAATGATAATCTGATATAACGCCAAACTCATTATAGAGTGAAAATTCCTTAGGACAGATGTTGGCGTTACAACGGGATTTGACTGTACCTAAAGAAGCCTGTAATATCTCATATGGTGTATTACATATTACCTATTTGTATCTTGGACTGTTTCTTTTGTCAATAGAAAAATTGACATAATTCTTCATCACCCTTTTGTAGTTAAGTAATAATGATTTTTTTTCTTCTCACTTAGAAGACATAACATAGCATAATTTATTTGTTCCCAGTCAATTACGATAAAACTATACAAATTAGAGTTTACAATTACATTACATATTTTACAATATTTGAAAGAAATTGCTAGAGAAAGAAAAAATATTTGAATATACACGGTAGAACAGTCAAGTCATAATGTGATGAAGAAAGCTGGGACAGGGAAGAGAGCAGTAGCTAAAAGCTAGTAAAATGCTCTCGATAAGCCCATAAAAGACAACCAAACAAGCCCATAATGTTCAGCTAACATTTTACAAGTGATACACTCACATTTAGTCTACGTTTTGAATTAATTTCATCAGATTTTTTGCCTAGTGGACATTTTAAAGATCTCTATTTGCTTGCACTTTGATTGATTTACCTATCCTGTCTGTTGTCTTCTTTGGTCGTATCGAAAGAAAATTACTTTTTACAGGTTCTCAAGATTATTAAACACGGTTCTAAAAATTGTGAACTGTCTTGAAATACCAAAATTACTAGCCACTTCAGCTTGACTTACCCATTACTTAAAACATTAATTATACTTTCCCAGGAAAAATCCACTGAATATTTTTTTTATGTGTTTTAGTTTTCATTGTGTTCGGCACAACCTTACTAAAAATTCATATTAAATAAGAATTAATCATTTCCATGTTTGACTAAACTATATTTGTCAAACCAGGGTTGTTTGGTTTAAACCACGTTGGTTTTAATCAAGTGGTTTTTTTTTCCAAAAAATCAAATGTACAAGTGGCCTAAATATAATTTTTTTTTTCCTGAAAAAAAAAATGTGGGGGGGTAGGGGCAGCTCGTGAAGGAGGCACGTAGGAGCATGCGCACCCTCCTGAAAATTACAAGTCATTAATTTAATTCTTCAAATGGATTTGATACCAACTTAATACCACTGAATTTTTCTTTTTTTAAACTGAATTTGATAAATTAGAAAAAGAAATACATATTTTTGGAAGCATTGATAAAAAAAAAAAGAGTCCCTTGAAATAGTGGTCATATGGTCAAGGTTCGGTGGCACTTTCCATGGAGAGAGAGTTCTATATTCTCCTTTCCTCTTTAGGTGCTTTCTGTCATGTGCCTTAGAGATAACCTTTAGTAGTAGAAATACAAGAGAAGAGAGAAAGGGAGATAGCACAGGTTATTATGGTCGTTTTGGCCGCGCTGAAAATGTGCCGCAGATACTGATGCTGCCATCTACATTCTTTTAAACATATCATCTTTTAAACATATTTGAATACAAAATATATATATTTTATAACTTTATCATAGAATTTTGTACACCTTTTACATAAGAGTATAATATTCAGGGGTCTATCCAGACCTTTTTTGTAGGGTCCTGTTTTTGTGAAAAATTTCCTTATTTTTGTGAAAAGGATCATTAATTTTGTGAAAAATAAGTAATTTTGCAGGAAGTGAAGTAATCTAATTAATCTATCACAAAAGAAATAACATTTCAAATTCATGGTTTCATTAATTCTTATTTTGTCAAAATCCATTTTTCAGGTCCAGAATTTTGTAAAAGCTTTGTGTTTTTAGATCCGAAATTTTTTAAAGGGTCCAGAAAAAATAAGGGTTCCAAAATTTTGGCTGGGTAGACCCCTGATATTGGAAGAAGAATATAAATTTTCATAATCTGCAAAAACCATCGCTGATGGCAACTGTTAAACTTAAATGATGATTTTCAACATTGCTAAGATATTGATTAAGCTCACTGCGCAAACTATTTATGTAAATGTTGCATTGATAGAGCGTTATTATTTTTGTACAGCATAGATATACAGATAATGAGAAAAATAATTTGATAAACAAAAATAAAAGTTTTAAAAATGCAGTGCAATACTTTACTAATTGTAAATAGTGCATGTACATATCTACATATTTTCACCAATAGATAGCAGTATATTTTTGGAAATCTGCACCCTCCCCAAAATATCCGACTATAAGCCACCACTGTGGTGAGGGGGGTTACCTCAAAATGTTATGAATAGTGGTCAGACTGCACAATTTGGTGAATTGCAAGCACATGTACATCATGACCATGTCATACTCTGACCTTGAACAAGCATTTTTGTGCTTTCACCTCGCAGCCCCATAACATGGTGGATAACATATTTAACATTTCTTGAATAAGTTGTAGTTATTTGTTCAATTACTTTATTTTTATGTTGTTTCCATGAATTATATGAAATTGTGCAATGGTAATTAAGTTATCATTTCGCCCTGACTGGCTATCATTTCCATGCTGCGAGTAAATTTCCCACGTGTTGGATGAGTACATTGTCATTAATTTTATAATATTTTTTCCCCCTTGCCATTTACAATTCCATTGCTTCAGGAATATTCATGCAAATTTTTGAAGTCATTCTGATGATGGTTCTTTTTTTAAAGTGTTTTGAAATCAGAACTTTAGTTATAATCACTCCATATATCGTAAATCATTGCTAATTAATCTGCATTATTTGTGCTTCATTAAATACATTATATTCACCTAATTTTTAGCACAGGTTTTGCAAAATAGCTTCCTAATTAAGCATACTGAAAGTAACTGGAGAAAAACCTTTATATTGTATGGTTAATAATAAAATTAAGAATTTTCAAACACAAAGTAATTCATTGATTTGATCAAAAAATAATTAAATTACAAAAATTAGTTTTTTAAAATTTAAGAAATATTTATAGATTGATTAATATGAGAATAGTGTTAATTACAGTAATAAAAATTTTGTTTTAATTAATTATTAGAAGTTTGAATGATTTTTCAGAAATTTTACTGTTTTTAATTTTAATGCTATTTAAACCAAAAAAAAACCCATTTTTTAGTGTGTTTTTACCAACCTTGGATACCAACACTTTCGATCTGTTCAAAATCAAAATTTAGGCAATAAAAGCTCACTTACCCCAAACAAATTTCAGCTACAGGTGTCGATAAATAACTTCCTTTGCTTTACATGTCAAGACAGTACATGCAAATGAGTTGGTGCTACAAACATTATTCTATTTGTCAAGACTTTTGAGTGAGCTACTGTATGTCATTTTATGGTTATTTTTGGATACTATCATTGCAACCTGATTACTGTGACCAAAAACATGTTCATAAAAAAATTTAACAATTTCAGACACTCAAAAAAATTGATTCATGTAATTTTTCTTACTTGGAATATCTAACCATGGGAGCACACACTTTAGTGAGTTCTGAAGAACGTAACAAATCCATAGGTTTAACATATGTGAAATCATCATCAGACGAATCTTCATTTATTTCAGACCATATTTCTGACATGGTTGATTTAGAATGCTTTCTTCTAATGGACATGGGAGGTGTTTCCCACATCTCTGACCTAGTTAATGTAGGAGGTGTTCCCATCATCTCTGACTTAGTTGCTGTAAAAGGCATTCCCCACTTCTCTGACATAGTTGCCATAGAAGGGATTCCCCACATCTCTGACATAGTTGACCTAGTAGGCATTCCCCACATCTCTGACATGGTTGATTCAGATGGCATTCCCCACATCTCTGACATGGTTGATTCAGATGGCATTCCCCACATCTCTGACATGATCGATGCAGATGGCATTCCCCACATCTCTGACATGGTCGATGCAGATGGCATTTCCCACATCTCTGGCATGGTTGACTGAGAAGGCTTTTCACATGTCTTTGATATTTCTTTTACCTTTGGTCTGGTTGACTGAGAAGACTTTTCAAATATCTTTGGCCTGGTAGACATGTCTGATGTAGAACGCTCATAAGAAAAGTCAGATACAGAAGGTTTGTATGAAATATCAGGTGTATAAGGCTTGTATGAAATGTCTGATGTAGAAGGCTTGTATGAAATGTCTGATGTAGAAGGCTTTCCTTGCATATCTGATGTAGAAGGCTTTCCTCGCATGTCTGATGCAGAAGGCTTTCCTCGCATGTCTGATGCAGAAGGCTTTCCTCGCATGTCTGATGCAGAAGGCTTTCCTGATGTGTCTTCTGATGTAGAAGGCTTTCCTCGCATGCCTGATGTAGAATTCTTTTCTCGGCTGTCTGATATAGAAGGCTTTTCCTTTATCTCAGACATAGTTGACCTATAATGCTTTTTATATTTCTTTGATGTACAAGGCTTTTCCTTTATCTTCAGTCTTGTTGACTGAGAAGGCCTTTCACATATCTTTGACCTGGTAGACTGAGGAGGCTTTTCACATATTTGAGATACAGTTAATTGAGAAGTCTTTTCACATATCTCTGACATGATTGAATGAGGTTTTTCACTTATCTCTGTTATGGCTAACTGAGGAGACTTTTCACAAATCTCTAACAGGTTTGATTGAGAAGAGTCTTCATATGATGTGGTTGACTCCGAAGTGTCTTTCCACGATGTGTTTGACCGAGAAGAGTCTTCATAGCTTTCTGACAGGGTTGACTGAGAAGATTCTTCACATGACATAGTTGACTGAGAAGTATCTTTACATGATGTGGCAGACTGAGAAGGCTCTTCACATATCGATGACAGGGTTGGATGTGAAATACTTTGACTGATATCTGACATGATTGACAGATTTCTCAATCTATAAAAGTAATGAAATAAAGGTTAATATTAGAAAAAATTGTTAAAATGTCATGAAACTGAAAAGTAATAAAATGTGAATTCTTTGTCTATTTTTTAAAGTGATTGTTGCACTAAAAGTTTTTTGTCATAATAACAAAAAATAAAATAAATAATACACACATTTGTTGAAATTTATTCATTCATGCTCTTAGTTGTAAATTCCCATTTTACAACTGGACTCTGAACTTAAAAAATTCACTATTGTTTTGAATGTGTGGCAGAACTTATAATAATAGAAGTTTATTCATAGCGTTTTGGAATCTGAAACAAACTATGACTAATGTCCCCAGGGATGATAGAGCACACCAAAATAAACTTTTTATTTAAAAAATGCATAGGTGCACACAAGCAATATGTTTTTCTTTAAAGGTATGTTTTGGATTTATACAGATATTTGTCTAGATACTTAATACTTAAAAAACCTTTAGACAATTGTTTAATTATCTTTGTTGCACTATAGTCATTTTCTACACATGAGAGCTAATTAGACCGGGCCCTACAGTTTATTTCTAAATCCAAACAGCTGCAATCGACATTATTTTTTTCCATAAATCTATCTCAGGGGTTCATGCACTAACTCCTTGGGGGGGGGGGGACTTCCTCTAGTAGCAATGTGTTTTGCTGTCATATTATTGCTGTTTCTATTGTACCTTTGCATCAGAAAAGATTCAGACAAAGATGAATCAGGTATCAAACTTGCAACAACACTGAACATCCTTTAGTACGGTAGGCAAATACCTTATCAACATGGGCTACCGTGCCCAAAGGCAGAATACTAAATACTAACTGAATATTTTTTCTGTCGCTATTTAACATCTCAATATTATGTTTGGAATTAACAAAAGAAACTGCAGCACATCACAAATTATGGCAAAGGACAGGGCTCTGCTTATGATGCATTTAAAAGGCCGGGCATGATGACAATAGGCCCTATATATGCCATGAAAATCATATATAACGATACTCTACTTATTTCTATTTTGATACTCTTTCTATAACAATAATTGCCTACATAACAATACCCTCTATAATGATAATTGCCTATATAAATGATATACTGTATAACGATAATTGCCTACACAGGTATCACTAGCTTTTTTCGCTTCACGCGATTTCACTGTAACATGATTTTTAAAAGTTGATCTTAGGAATTCCACCTTGCAAAATTTGGATTGGAGTTCAATCTTGGAAATGGGCTGGCAAATTGAAGATATATAACATAGTTAAATCTTTTGACGACAAAATACATTGAATTTGATGATGTAGCTGAGACAAATATAAGAGAAATTCCCATATACAACTCACCAGATCTCCCTGACGCACAACGTTTGGTAACACATTGAGAATGCCATGGGAAATTTAATCAAAAAAAATAGGTTCCAGTGAAACTAGAATTTTTATATTTGTGAGAAATATGCAGAATTTATTATCCTGGCTTTGCTACTAAAGTTAGAGAAATAATAAAGAGGATAAGGAGACGAAAAATGCTGCTCGTCAGCCGAATCTTGACTGTTTCATTAAAATGAGTTATCAACCTACCATACCAGGCTCTTCAGGAAAGAAAACATACACACTCACTAGAATCAATCAAAAGTAGTAGAGACAGAAAAAATATAAATTTAATTCATTCATATTGGCTAAATTCATGGGATTTATTGATACATATAAAGGTTTGAATGATTAATTCAATAAAAAAAGTTCATTTGCTGTTGAGTTCAATTTTTTAATCCTTTTGAGTAAGACCAACTCTCTATTTTCCATGTTAAATTCAACTCACTTTATGTGATTTTGTCTTACACAACTATTTTGTGGAACCAATTAATCGTGTAAAGTGAGGGACACTTGTACAAAAATATCACTCTCTGGTCCTGATAGAACTTGTCATACTGTTAATATAGGCCTATTTCATCTCTAATGATAACACCTTTATAATGTTTTTTTGATCCTATAGGAGTTTCGCTGTATATTAGATCAATCAGTCATTGACCCTGAGTGTGGGAGGGATGACCCCCATGAACCCAATAACTTTGTCTATGAGACCATTTGACTTCCCCTTTCCCCAAAGACACTTGATGACAGGGTTGACCTATAATAATTCATGATCATAAAACCTGCCTACTCTCAGTATGTGCTATTGAATTCCTTACCTTATACAGTATATACATATACACTATATAGCAGGGTTGGGCATTTTGCAGGCGAAAAGGTATTTTCACTGAGACAGTGGCAAAAACTGGTAAAAACCATGGAAAAATGGCAAAAACGGTTTTGTGGCAAAAAAAATTTGACTCAATGTGTATTATATGTAACCGAAACTTGATATCATTACAACAATCAACTTTATACTGTTATATTGAAAAGTAATCTGGTAGAAAATAAATTTGCAAATAAATAAAGAGATACAGTTGATGCTTATTATAATGCCCTGCGTTATAGCGATCATTCCATTACAACAACCTGTAGGAAAAATTGGTTAAGTTTTCCTACGGGTGAGGGGTTGTTATAACAATATATAATTCTTTTGCATCAATTTTTTTTAAATGATACTAGACATAAATTAATGTGGAATGTATAGATTTGTTTCATGCTTGGCAAAAACCTATTTTTGTCAGGACATTTTTCAATGTAGTTTTTCCCCCAGCTATGGCAAAAACAAATCAACCCTAAAAATGATTGATTATTAAACCAAAACTTGAGTTCAAAACTATGTCATTTGCATAATAAATGGAAAAATAAATGCATAACAATGCCTCACATGCAGATAGATAGGGAAAGAATCTATTTTTGTTGGGACAGTTTTTACTGTGGTCATTTCCACCTATGGCAAAAACATGACAACCCTGATACAGTGAGATCTTGACATAATGATACTCTATGGATCAAGAAAAATGTAGTGGTGTAGAGAAATTTATTGTTATATCAAGCATCGTTGTAGTGAGGTTTCACCGTACGGTGATACCCAGACCTATGCAATTTCAGACGATTTTCTGTGAAAAATTCACATTTCTGAAATTCAAACATAATCACTGGATTATTGAGATAGCAGAGATCATTAAATGATAATCAAGTAAAAAATTGTTTTATTCGATCAGAACATTATATTTAATGAAATTGTATGAATTTTTGAGAGTTAGTAAAGATGAAACCGTTGCTGAGATTTTAGGATGGAATCCTAAAGCTTGTTTCATATGAGCCATTTTTCACAGAGGAGGTTACAATTTTATACGTGAAGTACAACACCAAGTTTAAAAAATAATTTGTTTAATATATTGCTCTTTGATGACAATGCACCTGGTCTGCAACTTTCAATAAACTCCAGCTAATGACTGAAATTTGTTTCCTTGCCTCCAAACACGAGCAGCTCATTTCTTTTGATTAGCCAAGGTGTTATCAAAATATTCAAAGTGCTTAACACACAATTTTCATTTGCACTGATTTCAGAGTGCAAATAAGGATTTTAATACAGTCTTTTTTACCTGACCAGATTGCAGTCATAACTTAAGTTAAATTTATGAAGCCCTATAGGAGAGTACTATAGCATCAGGGTTCGCGCTGCCAATCACCATTGCACCAAATCGCGACAAAATATTTCATTTGGCAAATGAATAAAAATCAAATTCACCAAATCTTGAGTGTCCATTAGGCTTCTTGATGGTCAAATTGACCATTTGATGTCAAAAATCTGGAAGTGAAATTTTTGTTGGCCAATTACGAACAATGTTAAGACTTTCGGGACGGTTCCAGAGGAGGGTAGGGGGTTTATGGAAGGGGATGCATATAAAAATTTGTTTCACGCATCCTATGGGACACATTCTTTCCTAGTTCCAAGAAGAAAAAAAAGTATAGAAAGAAGAAACTTCTCCTAACTTCTTTTTTCCCCTTTTTCTACTGCTTATCATGATTGCACAACCTTGAAAACCAGTTTTACTACTTTGAAGTACAGATGAAGCATTTTACTGCATTGTATTGATATAATATGTGGGTTGTTGGAGGATAAGATGACGAGGTATCTAGTTGCGTCCTTGAATGTAGGGCTGCATAACAAATTTTCTAATTACTGAGGGTTTTTCCCCATACAGGTTACATACTGGAAATTATGGTAAATTTGCTGCTATCTACCCACATTCAAAGACAGTCTATACTGTGTAAATTTGCTTCATTCCCACAAGATTGTGAATCCATGTTTTTTGAAAAATCTTAAATGTTTGGAACACTCGTTCAAATTTTAAAAAAATTTCCGAGATGGTTGTTGAGAGGGGGGAACAGAATCCGTAAAAACTCTACATTGAATATCCACAGTTTTGTCATCTAGCTGTTATGCAGTTGTCACAATTTCAAATTGTGAAAATCAAAGGTGTGTATGCAGAATCATTTTTTACAGGGGGTACAAGGATTTCTTCCACAGAAATTTTGGACCACTCTCAAAAGTAATTTCAAATTAACAGATTGTATAATAATGTATTTTTTTAAAATATTTTAATTTTCTGCAAAATTATTTAAAACATTTTTAATTTTTTATCTCCTTGGGGGGTGGGCACAGGTTCCCATGCCCTCCTCAGATTTTGCCTTCAGCGAAAATCCGGGTTTGCAACCCGCGACTACATACAATTTTCTAAGGTTTTCCAACCTAGAGTTAGCTATCCCTTTTAAATAAAAGCGCTGTTGCCACAACATTCACACAGACTTACAACATAAATATATATACATTACATTTCAAATCCACACATTAGCAATTTGGAGGATAGATGGCACCCTACTGAGCACAAAACATGCCAAACGCTGGACATACACACACAAGCACACTCAAGTTTCACCAACAGAAATCTAACATAGCTCCCTATATTCAGGTGTGAAAATACTGTGGCAGTTAAATGGTGGTAGATCAGAGTTTTCTTTGATAAAAATCAATAAGCATAGGCCTATATATCATGTTAATATAATTTTTAAACCAGAGTTTGTGTATTTCAAACAATTTTTTGTATTCTATTTTTTCTGAAATGATGGAAGAAAAAAAATGTATAAAGTATACATTTCTGATGATTGGGAAAAACCCATTATTGTCAGGACATTTTTTACTGCAGTTTTCTCCAGCGATGGCAAAAAACTCACCAACTCAAAGATTTATTAATTCTTATAGTAAAGTTTGTGATAAAAGCTATACTATTTGCATTTAAAAAAATAATCAAATGCACAATAATGTCTCACATGCATAAATGAGGGTAAAATCAATTTTTGCCACTTGGCAAAACTGGCAAAAACCTATTTTTGCCAGGACGGTTTTTCCAACTTGTGGCAAAAACTTGTCAATTCTGCTACATAGCTATAAATCAGTATTCAATATTTGTGTTTAACTCTTTCAGTGGCATTGACAAAATATCTCGCCTGCTTAAAAGCCTTTTATTTTAGCACTGAAAAGCCCAGATATTTAATAAAGTTTATTTCTCAATGCAACCCCCTTACCCTATACCCCTTCATAGATGCCGCTCCACTTTAATTTTCCTGGGTCCCGGGACCCAGGTTATTGAGAAAATCTGGGTCTTTTTTGAGTGAAAGTGTGTCCCTCTCGAAAAAAGAAGTTAGGTTCTACCCCTCCCATCATTTACAGGTAACCGTATACCCTCGTGAATCAAACAAATAATTTATTTCTAAAAACATGTTCAATCCAAAGATTCACTAACAAAAAAAAAGTTTAATTTTACTAGTATAACTAGGTTTAGCTATATTCATTGCTAAGTATTCTACTGGTAGAGAAAAGTTGAAAAGAAACCCCATCAACACTGGGGAATTAACATGTGTAACAAATTTAAAACAAATATAATTAAGTTAGACACATTATATATTTACTAATAAATCAGCCCCTCTTCCGATTTATTTTTCATTTCATAAAAAAAACCTTGGCTTTTTTAATAATATCTTCTGCATAAATTTAAAACAAATGATTCTGATGATCAACTGATTATACAGATCTTTTTAGAGCAATTTCCAGCTGAAAAGCTTTTCTTTTCCCTCCCTGCTGGTCCACAAGTGTGGTCTACCACCATTTTATAACTGCCACATATTTCACACCAGAATATGGGAGCTATGTTAGATTTGTAATGGTGAAACTAAACAGTGTGCTGGTGTGTCCAGAGCTGTGAGTGTCTTCTGTTTAGTATAGGTGGTGCTATCCTTCCTCCAAATCACTAATGTGTGGAGTTGCAATTCAATGTATATTCATGTTATACATCTGCCGATCATCATGGCAAGGGTGGCTCGAGACAAAATCTCTAGGGACCTGCTTTTACTGTCCCTCTTGCCCACCCCATTCCAATTTTTCCCTATCCCAATAATTTCTAAAAAAATTACAATTTTTTTCACTCTTTCATCCCAGATTTGGCACCTCTTCTGGAGCGACACCCTTTTTGGCCATATATTCCAAGAACCGCCTCTGTGACATGGCAACAGTGTTTTTCAAATGGATAGTTGAAAAAGATTCAAACTTGGAAAGCATCAGAAAATCATATTTAGCCAACCACCAATGCACATTAGCAGCCTAGTCGGTCCCAAATCCAGATTTTTGTGACGTGGAACTCACGACCACATAGCGGCTAAATGACAAAACACTGTGGATATATTTATGATCAAGTTTTTATAGATTCTGTCTCCCCCCCCCCCCAACAATCTTGGAAAAAAATTTTACAATTTGAATGGGCGATATATCCAATCGTATAAAGTTCTTCAAAATGACACATATGCAATCTTGTGGGAACGAAGCGTAACTATGCAGTAATTTTTTTTAAAATCATTGATAAGGTAGATTCATTCAGAAAGGATGCCTTACTTTTCCACAACAAAATTTTTCTTGAAAATATGATTTTTTCCCATTTCATCGATAATTTATTCATTTTACGTTTAAATCTAAAACTTTTTTTAAATCAATTTTTTTTTTAAATTTATGTCCAATCAAGATTAATTCCGCATTTCACAACCATATTCAGTCAGAACTGAATGAAAGTGAAATGCGATTTCAACATGACCAGATTTGCTACAAATGATTTGTAAACACAGATGACCAAGTTCATTGTCATTGGTCAATGTTGATCAATAAAAATTAAAAAAAATTGGAGTGGAAGGGGAGAAAGCATTTCTTTGAATCATGTCAGACACCTTTAATTTTTTATTGGAAGGATAAATGGTTTTTTTTCTCAAATTCATGTCGTACCCATAAACATTGATTTAAAGGAAGAAAACTTTGGCTTAAGTAAAAATTTTAACACTAAAATAGTATTGATCTTTAGAGGTTCTGGAACCAAGAGAAAACTTCAACTTAAACAGATATTTGAGTTATCAGAATTTGAATTATCAAGAATTGACTGTATTCAGAACAATGCCCTATTTCACCATGAAGTATCCAACAGATACTATAGTCTACATAACTACATAAATAATTTTACACTGGTTTTGATCTCACTTGATAAACTATATTTCTTCTAAACCAGCTGATGCTTTGTCTGAATTAAATCAGGCTGGTTAATCTCTATATGCTGAATTTAGATTCGGATAGATTTTCATTATTTTTTATTTTTATTTCCCCTTCTCATCTGTTAGAGATATCAACCAAGAAATTCATGAAAAAAAAATCCTATATGTTTTCTGAACTTGCCCACATGTCCATAGAAAAAACATTAAAAATAAGAACAAAAATTATTAAATTCTATTCTTTCTTGAAATAGATGATTAAAAAAAAATTAATTTATAACAAGTGCTGAAATGAGTGAAATTTTTGTTTTCTGAATTAAGTTTGAACCTCACACCTTCAGTAAGGAAAATAAAGTGCTTTCATCAGGGATCGACTTTGACTTGATGGGGCCCCGGGCAAAAGAGGTATTAGGCCCCCCCCCCCTTGACTGTGGTCAAAGAGGTTCAGTATGTCAACAAATAAAGTGCATGTTGTTTGTAAATGCATAAAAAATAACACTATTTTAATTGAGAAACGCGATGTAAAATTCTATATGTATAAATTATATTGAGAAGACACCAACGAATAAGGCAAATACACAAAAAATAATAAAAGTCCTAATGCATTTCAACACCAATAATGGGTGCCGTCTTCAGAGGAAAAAGGAAGGACTTTTATTATTGCATTAGGACTTTTATTATTTTTTGTGTATTTGCCTTATTCGTTGGTGTCTTCTCAATATTCTTGGGCAAAGTTGATCAACTATTCTATGTATAAATTATGTCTCCATAATTTCTTCCAAAATTCTCCATAAAATACACTCATGTCCATAAATTAAGGGTAATTCAGAATCACACGGAAATCAAAATCTAAAGTAAAAATTTCACCTGTAGAATTATCACACACATCTGCAAGAATGATATGCAAATTTCAGGAAGCCACCAGACGATGCCGATAGTACATCACAATGACGAGAGTGTAAGAGGGGGGTATATAAGGAATGGTGGCAAAGAAGTAAAATTGTTCACAAGAGTTTTGTAAGGCACTCAGTGCCAAAAGCGAATAGTTATGACACAGAGGACGCATGTGGGTGATTTTTTATGTGGTAGAATTATCAGCCGCCTGGAATGTGGGCGTACTCAGATGGAAGTATCAGAGGAACTTGGAATTGCCCAAAGTATCATCTCTAGGCTTTGGCAACGATTCCAAGATAACGGAAATGTCAGTAGACGTTACAGTACAGGTCGCCCCCGAGTTACAACTCAGAATGAAGACCGGTATTTGGCAGTAACTGCCAAAAGAAGCAGACGGAGTACAGCATATGACCTGTCTCGTCCGCTATCTGAAGCCATGGGTACCACAGTTTCAAGGCAAACCGTGTACAGACGTTTGGGAGATATTGGTCTATATGCTCGCAGGCCTGTCAGATGTGTTCCGCTCACAGCAACTCACTGTCGGCAGCGATTAGCCTGGAGTAGAGAACATGCAATGTGGACATCGTCACAGTGGGCTTGTGTGATGTTTTCCGACGAGTCCAGGTTTAGCTTGCAGTCCGATTCATGTCGGACTTTCATATAGAGAACGCCAGGTACCCGTTACCACCAAGACAACATCATTGAATGACACCGTTATGGTGGTGCAGCATTGCTCGTTTGGGGTGGAATTATACTGGGTTCCAGAACAGATCTGCATCTTCAAACCGGAACCATGAGAGGCCAAATTTATCGGGACATCATTCTGGAACAACATGTACATTTGTTTATAGGTGCTATGGGCGCAGAATTTGTGTTTATGGATGACAACGCCCGTCCTCACCGAGCAAACATCGTAAACGAATGCCTTGAATCTGAGGATATAACCCGTATGGAATGGCCAGCATTCTCACCTGACTTGAATCCGATAGAGCATGTGTGGGACATGCTTGGCCGACGAGTTGCAGCCCGTCAACCACCTCCTACATGTGTACCGGAACTTCGGAGAGCATTGCTTGCTGAGTGGAATGATCTTCCCCAAGATCAGATCGATAATTTGATACTCAGCATGCCTAGGCGTTGTATGGACTGTATTTCATCGCATGGGAGACATACAATGTATTAACCATCATACCAACCAAGCAAAAAATCGTAGTTTTTACGAATGGTATCATACATACACCATCGTTTTTGTTCTTTATCTTTTGTTTAATAAATGGGCTTTATGAATAAGTAACATTTGTTTTGTTTCTGAACCTTTATTTGCCGGAGCTGGCATTATCCTTAATTTATGGACATGAGTGTATCTTACAACAAATACTTTTTTCACACTCTCATGAGCAAAATCATTGGTAATGTCATCAAAATATAATTTCCGAGTTATCTCAGCTTCAATACACAATAAAGCTAGAGAGATGACAGTTTTTTTTATAAAAGACTTGAGCGAACTGATGATTTTCCTTTTTAATAAGACGAATGATTTTTCTTTAGAACAGTTTGATATTGGTGATGTTGTTAATGACAATTCAATGCTGTCTCAACATTTGGAGAAACATCTCTTTTAAACCTCTAGTATTATTTAACATTTGTGTGCATTGTGTCACCAACCTCAATCAAGGATGGAAATTGTTGCAGTTCATCTGAAGTTTTGCATTGCAAATATACAGAATTTTCATGAAAATTTGAGGACTTCTCATGTTTATCAAACATGCAAACTTTTTTGTCATTTGATAAAAATTGTTTTTTCGGGTTCGAAGACCGTCGTCCGTTTGAGTTTGTTCTCAACGTTTCCCCAACACTAGTGGTTGGCATCATCAGGAGAATTGATAAACTGGATCAAAGTCAAGTTTTCCGGAGTCTCAGGTTGTATTTATGCACATAAGTGGCTTGATTTCACACATAAGTTCACTATTGTTTTGCGATTGGTCAGTTGATTCTATGGCTGGCAGCGTATTGTAAACAGTTGTTATGCTGGTAGAACCTGATTGGTCGAGAGATGTGGAGCTATCTGATTGGCTGTTGTCATCATTCTGTTGCTGGACCTTGAAGGGGAAGGTTCTTGTTCTTCTGAGAGCTGGTGTCCAGGATCTGCTCAATTTCAAAGTTTCTTCTCTTCTATTATAGCTGTTTTTGTGCTTGTATATTTCAATAGCCTCTCTGTAGATTCGTGGGAAGAAGTGGTCAACATTAGCTAGTACCTGTGTTTTGCTGAACTGTACACTGTGGTTGTCGTAAAGCGCATGCTCTGCCACCGCCGACTTTTCTGTTTGGCCCATTCTGCAGCATCGTTCGTGCTCTTTTATTCTTGTGGCCACAGATCTTTTTGTGGTTCCAATATATACCTGACCACAGGTGCACGGTATTCGGTAGATCCCCGGTGTTGATAGAGGGTCACGGTGGTCTTTTGCTGATCGCAGCATTTCACATATTTTTCTGGTTAGTTTGAAAATGGTCTTTATACGATGTTTTTTCATGACCTTGCTGATTCTTGCCGTCACTCCGGGGATAAAAGGCAGCACAGCTTTTCCAATTGATTGTGACTGCTCATTTTCCGTTGGTGATTCCTTGATGGAGCGTAAGGCTTTCTTGATGTCGTCTTTCGTGTACCCATTAGAGCGGAAAACTGATTTCAAGTGCTCAATCTCTTTACCTAGATACTCTACAACTGACCAATCGCAAAACAATAGTGTAGTTCAAGCCACTTATGTGCATAAATACAACCTGAGACTTCGGAAAACTTGACTTTGATCCAGTTTATCAATTCTCCTGATGATGCCAACCACTAGTGTTGGGGAAACGTTGAGAACAAACTCAAACGGACGACGGTCTTCGAACCCGAAAAAACAATTTTTATCAAATGATGGCCGCGAAAACCTTATCAACTATTTTTTGTCATTGTTTTATAATCATTTTATGGCTAGAAAGATGTGAAAATGAGGAATCGAACAAAAGACTATGACACATTGAAACATATTTTTGTCGTGGAGTTAATATTGCAATAGGTGCATGCTATGCAAAGTCTATTATTGATTGCCATAATATGAGCATTGATATTTAATAGGGTTTGCTAATAATGGACATTTTGGAAATATTATGATATGAGGGGCTCACAACCATAGTAGGCCAAGTCCATTTACCTTTATCATGGATAATAACATCTTAAAGTTTTTATAAAAGCCTTGCTTTTACAAATTTTGTGAAAGTAGAGCACTAAAAATAATAGTTTTAACTGAACTTTGACATATTTAATTCCTTTACATCACTATAATTGAATTAGTTGTCTGTCAAAGACTTTAAGGTGATATTATCCATAATAAAGATAAATGGACTTGGTCTACTATGGTTGTGAACCCCTCATATGATTTTGGGATTGATGATTAATTAATATTTAATAGGGTTTGCTAATAATGAATACGTTGGAAATAGTACGATGTGATTTAGGCTGGGATTACACTATAAAAGTTCGGTAAAGATCTTTTACAAAACTTGAAACAAAACAACCAAAATGCCTGTTAGTTACATTTGCTCAAATATAAATAATGTACTTATTGGTTGAATTTTCAAGTTTTATAAATGAATTTTTATAAAACTTTTATAGCGTAATCCTGGTCTTAGAGAAAATTCTTTGATTTCCAAAATTTTACGAAATAAAATTTACAAAAAATTTGAGGAAAATATATATATACTATTTTAAGTTTGGGATCCCCCCCTTAAAACATGGGGCCCGTGTCGAAATCGGGCCCTATCTTTCATGAGTGAAAAAAAAATTTATTAACAAAACCTATGTTCCCAATTGGGGACATTGACCGTTAAAAGGTCAAGAGAGGTTCTGCTAGCTTATATCACTGTTTGAAAATTAAAAAAGCTTGAACTGTAATGGTAAAAATTATTGAAGTAGCTTTCTAGGTTTACATACAACACATTAGAGATCATAGTACAGTGACACCTTGGCTAACGCATGTCTCAGCTTACAAATGTTTTACCTAATGACGATTTTTTTTGCAATTTTTCAGGCATGACTAATGAATATGGATTCAGCTTCGAACATTTTGTCATAATATAAACATAGGGATGTACATGCTAACCTGACGGGGCGCGGTAGCCCAGGTCGATAAGATACTTGCCTAAAGTACCAAAGGATGTTTAGAGGTGTTGTGAGTTCGATACCCGGTTCGTCCTTGTCAGAAAACTTTCCTGACACAGGGGTACGACGGAAACGGTGACATGGCCGCAGAAAAAATTGCTACCGCAGGAAGTCCCCCCCATCGAGGGGTTAGCGCGCCAACCTCTCAATGAGTATAAAAAACAAGCCTGCCGTTCGGAATCGTCAATAAATTGTATGTCCTGATCTAATTAGCCCTCGTGTGCAGAAAATGACCATGCTGCGACAAAAATGATCAAATGATCAAGCTAACCTGACACAGCTGCATTTTGAGCTAAAATTGTGGGCCAATCATGATGAGAATTACTCTATCACCCAAACCTGATTAGTTCATGAATTAATCAGTTCATGATTAGTCAGAATCTCTTTTCAGATGTATTTATACTTAGTTGCATGTATGACTAGGCCTTTCACTTACACAAAAGAGATTTACCGGGCCACAAGATTTCAAAGGTTGAGAACCACTGATATAGGGGAACACCTATGAAGCCAACTGTCACAGATTAAAGATAATACAGTAAAAGTCTGTACTTTGTAACAAGGAAAGCTCACAATTATGGAGAAATCGTCATTATAACAGGTTTCTTGCTATAAGTGAATTTCAGTTTTTCTTTTTTTCTGCTCTGTCAGACTATGAATTATATAAAATTCTTGCTTTATCAGCATTATGCATTAGTCTTTTAGATCATTATGCAGATATTAATGAATAAACAGAGCTCCAGTCATGAAAGTAGTTTTTGGGGATGAAAATTGATTTTTTTTCCCCACAGAAATTCATTGTCTGAATTTTTTTGTAAGGAAATTTGTACTCTCAAAGCCAGGGCTTACCAAATTTTACCAGTTTTCAAAGTTTTTTAAAGTTCATCTCAACATTAATATCCAGAAAATGTCTTTCTTTGGACTAGTCAAAATGTTCCAATTTTTTCTTACACTCCCATAACACTCTGCAGCACCCTTGGTTAAGAACCACTGTTTCAGACTGTTTCAAGTTTTAATTGTTCTAATCAAAAACAAGAAATCTTTTACTCCTAATAAATTTATCTGGAGCTTAATTTTTATTTTAATTTGTTAATCCCTGCTCAAAGCAATTAAGCTGACTGACAGAACAATTGAAATGTTCAATTATCATAACCCTGCTCGACTCCATGACAGAATTTAATAAGAGTCTGGATTTAATGAGCAAATTAATATATTTTATTTGGCATAATGTTAATTGTATGACATTTTTGTTGCTTTTAGCAGGCAGTTTTTCACTGTAGCTGAGATTAAACAAGCAATTTGAAAGGGAAACTTGGAAAAATAAATAAAAAAATGAGAAAGAATGAAAAGTGAAGGCAAGGGGAACCACAAAATTGCATTTCTTTTGCCTTTCTCATAATATGGAGATAATACAATTGACGAGAGATAAATGTAAGAAAGATTCAAATACAAATACAACGCCACAACAGACAAAATGCCCAACGAGGTGGCTGATAAAAAGATGCCCATAAAAATATGGTTGTCATATATTTCAAAAATACAGCAACCCAATTAAAAATGCAATTAACACAAATTATAAACAATGTATACACATGATAAAATATTATACAACGCCCATAAAAAATACTTATGGTATACTTGTTGAAAAATACTTGTTGAACATGTTACGGTTTGAAACAACTTTTCTTCTAGTGCTCATCGGGTTATTCAATCGGGTCATCTTCTTTGCGGATAAACCAAACAATAAAAGAATGGTTCATTGTTTTCGAAAAACCAACTTCAAACTTTTGAGGGAAAGGCTAGGGTTAATTTTCAAAGACCGGTTGGTATCAATGGGTATGGTTTGTGAGTGAGAAGATTGTGTCCATTTTTATTAAGAACTTTCTGGCCCACCGCACCTTCTAGATATAGATCAGAAGTATATTATCTCTCTCTCAGATCCCCAAATTCAGGAATAAGGTGTACCTCATTTTAAGTGTTACACCTTTTATTTTGAGACTTAACAGGGTGTTGAATCAACTCCTGTTGTCAGTCACTGGTGCACTTTACGTGGATGATCTTTTAATATCATACCAATCAATGAATATCAGGTCAGCAGAGAGACAATTACAAACAGCACTCAACGAGATCAGTAAGTGCGCTCATAATAATGGCTTCTCTTTCTCTGGCAGCAGTTATTATTATACACGTGATTATTATTATTAATATATTATTATTAATTATACACGTGATTATTATTATTAATATATTATTATTAATTATACACGTGATTCCTTGTGAAAAACTAATAGCAAAAAGTGTTTTCCATTTTAGGATCTGACGAATATTTAATGAGTTATGATGCTTTGAATTTTTGTGACATGTCATTTTTATAATGGCCAGTTACATGCCAAACAAACACCCAACGAAAGCAAATTTTTCCACCAGCAGCAGGTTGCCACTTCTTGAAAATGAACTGAAATATTCAATCCCATTAGAAACCAAGTTCAACCTTCTTCTTTCATGATTGGCGTTTTTTCTCTCAATGTGGTGTGATGGTATAACCTTTTGGTTACGTGTAGCTTACGTGCAATTATGTGTTAGTTTCATCCACTGTATTGGCAAATTTATCACCAGATTTGTAAAGTGTTAGTCAAATGAGATCTACTTCAAATTTTTCTTAACCAAATCAATACTTTTTTGCCCAAACGTGGTAATTTGCTCTCTTTCACTATCAAGTCTAATTTTTTGAACGAAGGTGCATACAGTGTGTTGTGTTCACTATGCGATCATTTTTATACGCTGTCGTTTTAATCAGATTACATGTTGATCAATGAAATGGCAATATTTTTCAGGTATTATAAATTTCATCAAAACAGTCACGTCACGTGTAAAAAACTTCAATGAAGATTGCAAAAATGGTAGCTTGATGAAGGTAACTTGTAAAAACAGTAAAATAATAATGATTCAATCAGAAACTTTCAAACTAGTCAATTTATGAAATGACATATTCAAAATAATTAGTGGTTTCATATATTTTCTATTGATTATTCATAGTGTCACATTTTCATATGCACATTCATAACATGAATGAGATGCCGTAAAAATTTTAAACTGTAATTGTTTGACTTCATCGTGACAATTTGTAACTGTGATCAATTTCATTCATTATGCTTGTTGTGTTACTCAAATAATTGTTGCAGAATTACAATCAAAAGCTGTGATGCAACATGTAAATCTTCCAAAACTTCTGAATCGGAACTGGGAAAAAATTTCATCTCAAAATTGTTGGAGATACTTTATTCATTTAAGGGGTGTCATGACTCCTGTAGTCGATTTTTCTAACATGACTTCATTTTCACAATTTTCTAACATGACTATAGTGACGGACTCGCGATGCGAGGATCCGGGTTCGAACCCCACAGTGGTGGTCGGCTGAAGTTGGTTTTCTGTGGTTCCCAACTTCAAGGCGCAAATGTGAGCCGATCTCCCCGTTAAAAAGTCTCGCCACAGAGAGCAACAGTCCTACAACAATAAATCATTCAATCATAACACTTCACTCATAGTTAGAAAAACTAGTGGCAGATGGCAGCACTACACATAACAGGCATTACAGAGAAACAACAAAACTTCACGTCAGGTTTCACTACACGTACACGCACATTCCCGCATGTACCGATTCGTTGGGGGGTTCCGGGGGGTGCGGGCGGGGCGCATGTGTGGTGTAGTAGTAGTAGGTAGGGCCTCCAAAAAATGGCTCGGGGATCCATGATGTTCTTAAGTCAGCCACCTCGTTGGGCAATTTGCCTGTTGTGGCGTTGTATTTGTATTTGTATTTGAATAAAAAATATTTCATTCAATTATGAAAATAAAATGCAAAAAATTTTGTGTCAACTGAGTTAATTTTTTTTTTCAAAATAAAGTGAAAAATTATTGAGTTATAGTGTAAACATGAACAAGAAAAAATGCCTTCAATGTGATTTTTACAAATTGCTTTTGAGCTCATTCATTTAAGATGTGGAAAAACCTACTACACCAAAAATCCTGAGAAATTTTGTAGAAATATTTATATGGCATATTTTAGTAAGATGAACCTCGAACTTCCATATTTTATCACCCATAAGAATTTTATGAATTTTATAGTTTGAAAAAATGTATAAATTTCAAAAATCGGAGAACTCAATATTTGTTGTAAAAAATATTTGGATCTAGAGAGAGATAGATGGTTTTTTCTCAGATTTTTGTCACATGGTGGTTTACTAACACATTTGAGCAAAATTTCTGGGGTGGCAGTAGTTTTTTTTAATCTCACGGATGAACTCAAAAACTCTGTAATCGTAGAAAATTGTAGTAACTAAGAACCATGTAAAAATTTGAAAAGGGCACACACACCTACAACAAAAGAGGGAAAAGAAACTGGTTTATACTTTCTCGATTTCTTAGGGTTATATTATTGTTCAGTTTAAAAAAATGCCAAGTTAAACGTTTGGTGTATGTTCAGTGAATTTGTTAGAATTTTGAAGGGACATCATCAATTTTTAAAGAGTTATAACTCAATTATGGGTCAAATGAAAAAAAACAGAAAACATTTTTCCATATCAGTTTTTCACAAGGAATCACATTTGTAATTATTGGGCAGTCGATAGTTACCACCCTGTATAAAGCTCTAGTAAGATCAAAGCTCGACTACAGTTTCATTGTATACAGGTCAGCACCTCTGAGCTATCTGAGTGTGCTCGATCCAGTTCACCAGCTAGCCCTCCAGATTTGTTCAGGAGCTTTCTAAACATCTCCCATGGAAAGTTTCTACGTAGAATGTAACGAGCCAACACTAACATTGGAGCCAGCAAGAAAACTTGCAATATTATATCAAAATGAAGTCTCTACCAGATCATCCACTTCTTCTTTAATTATACAGGGCTTTATGCCTAAGGGCCATCCCCTGTTTGAGAAAAATATGCCAAAATAATAGAGAATGTCTTATGAAAAGTTATACTTGCAGAAATCGAGCAAAAACAAGGGAAAAGTAGATACTCAAACATTCTCCCATCTCCTCTTCTCAAAAAAGATAAAAAAAACACAAACAAAACAACCAGACAAAAAAAAAAAAAACGCAGATCAACCACTTCATCATGTCATTTTTAATCTTGCATTTTAGACATTTTGCTGCTCACCCTTCATGTGCTCCATCTTTTTGTCTCAGAATGAGGGCACTCTTAGAGGAGTTGAACATCAGCCACGTGGCCCCAGTTGCTCAATATCTGGCACCATGGGAACAGTCTTTGCCAGATGGCTTTTTTAAACTATTGTTATACCTGAGAGACAACACAGTAGATATTCCTTAGGCACAGGGGCAAGTATCATAGGTACTTTCCCATTTACATCGACGGCTGTAAGAGCCCGGGATATGTCAGTTATGCTGACATCTTTCAAATTTCTGACACATTCTCTATTAATTCAGTGGAACTGTACGCTATCCTTCAAGCTCTCTGTTATATACAACACAAATGCCATCGATGATGCATCATTTATAGTGACTCTCAGTGCAGTGCGAGCACTGTGTTCCTTTACTTTTCATATTAATTCATTCACACATGCCATCTTTCATGAACTACATTATCTTACACATCATGGTATCACAGTAAAATTTTACTAAATACAGGCTGATGTTGGAATAGCTGGCAATGAGAAAGCAGACAATGCAGCTCGAACAACATCTAACATCGACTGACTTTTGGTTCCTGCCGGTGACTACTTATCAATCCTCCGAGAAGTGATGCATCACTGCTCGCAGGACCATTGGAATTACCAAATAAATAATAAATTACATGCCACTAAGCGAACAATCAGTCATTGGCATTTGAGCTGCAAGGCTAACCAAAAGGAGGAAGTCTTGCTCGTCTGATTGAGCATCACCTCACGCAATCATATCTTTTAATATGGCAGAATCCAGGGCCGGATCTTGAATCCTGCAAACTACATGATCGCAGGGGGTGATTTTTAGGCTTTGTTTCAAAGGTGAATATTTTCAGAGAAAATATTACTATACAGTAATAAGGTCAACAAGGTCGAATCTTTGCAAATTAACGATGGAGATATAACATCGGTCCATTTGGTGCCAAATGTGGTGAACTGAGCTGAGAGGGACAGAATATTAACAGGACAACCCCTTCCCTATAAAAATAGACTCGTCCATAAACTGTGGCCTAGTGCTAATGTTAAGGCCACAATCGCTCCCACACAAGGGTTTTTCTTCTGGGATCCCGCACCTAAAATGCACTCAAGTGTGTATTTTCTGGGAATCTTACCGCCTTTCCGGGGATCCCGTAGCAAAGGAGCAGATTATTGCTAGCTGAACAGAATTATTTTAACCAAAAATAATTTTCAGTGCCTACTTCATTTTAAGGCATACCAGGTATATTTTCATATGGCATCTGGGTGTCCAGGAGCATTATCCAGTATCAAAATGACTTTGAATAGCATGTCTTCACTCTTAGGGCCACAACTGGGGGAGGCGGGTCTCATGCCCCGGGTGCTGGACCAGAGGGGGCACAAATTTCATTCTCAACCCTTACCTTCAACATTACAAGGGGGCGCCAAAATGCGCACTTACCCCGGGAGACCAAGCATCTAGTTGCGGCCCTATTCAATCTCAAGGTACTTCCTGACTTCCGGAACGAAACACTGTTTACACCAATCCAGGAAAAGTGTTTTCGTAATCCAAGCCTTTTTATTGTTCATCCAAAATGCTGTGGGAGCTCTGACTTTCCCTTCAATGTTTGCAGATTCATAGATTTGAAATGACAGTGGGCTTTGTCATGTACACATATACATTTGGGCAAAATAACATAGTAAGCCTACCTTTACTTGCCTTAAAACCAGGGATCACTTTTCTTCTTGGGTGATAATTTTCTTTGCAGCCTTTTTTTTCTAAAATAGCGCAGGTTCATCAGTGTTAAACACCTGCTGATGTGCATAACACTTCTCTTCAATAATTTTCTGCAAAGTCTTTGGAAATTTTCTAGCTGCCTCCTGATCGGCAGAAGCTTGATAGCCAGTGATTTTTACATTGTGTAATTTGAATCATTTCTTAAACTTATGAAACCAACCTCTACTTGCATAATATTCTGATGAAGTAGACGTTTCATCAGCCCTTTATGGAAGAGTAAAATTTTTTCTCATTTTTTTGTTATAATATTACAATTAATTGGAACAACTTTTTTTTGCAGTCTAGTTACTCGCAAAAAAACTCCCAGCATTTTCTGTACGAGAAACACATCAATCCTGTAGGCGATGCAAAGTTTTTGCTACCACAACCATGGCTGATCAAATTTCATATTCCTTTTTCTTGATATATCTCACAGTAAATTCGTTGATTCCATAATGGCAGGCCACAGTGGCAATTGACTTATTTTTCGCCAAGCATAGTCTATTTATCCAATTTTTCTTTTAAAGTTTTCACTTTTTTTTGTCTTTCCAAAGCATTATCAGTAGAACAGAAAAATAAACCATTCTAAACACTCAAAACTCAAAAACATGATGTTAAACAAGTGAGAAAGGAACTTATGAAAAAAGTTAGAATGTAAAACATTAGTACAGATATTATGTGGAGTACATAGAATTGGAAAACCTACCATTTACGATCTTCACAAACAAAAAAGAATTTGTTAATAATTCCCGATCTGAGCAGACTACAAAATCTGTTTAAAGAATAAGGCAATCGTATTTAACTAGTAACAGTATTTAAATAAGGAATTACAATTTTAATTAACTTATGTTACTATATATGCATATATATATTTCATTAATTTTTTTTCAAAGGAAAATATGAATCAAAGTGCTCAAAAAGGTAAATTATTGCTTTAAATATGAAGACTTGGGAAATAAATAAAAGTTGATCCATAATCCGGAATCACCTAGGTTCAGAGAAGTCCTACTGTACCATTTAATTTCCAATGAAAAACTAACAGTAAAATTATTGACTATAAAAACTTAATAAAGACTATATAAACTTAATAAAGCGATAAAAATATTAAACTTAGAAATAAACTACCACTTACAGTGATAAGCTCGAGATATTTCAGCTGCTAAAGAATTTATTATTCAAGGGAAGTTTCTTTTTTGTAGCACAGATCTTCTTCTTCTTCTTCTTCAATTATACAGGGCTTTATGCCTTCGGGCCAAGTGTAGCACAGATCATGTCCAATCTCACGATCGCATAATTGACTTGACTTGATTAATTAATGTGTGGACAAATATTATTTATTTCCTTAATATGCTGACGACTTTGATCGACTGCATTAATAAATTACACAAAAAAGCTTCTGGAAAATGTGTGACTTTTGATTGGTTAAAGAATTCACCAGTCCGATCCTCTACTAGCTAAAAACCCCCGTAAAATTTTGATGCTGGCAAGTCTCACGGTTCTAAGAAATCTTGGACACAACAAAATAGTTTATGAGAACCGCAGGTTTGATCCCAATCGAAATTAGATTTTCCGAAAAAGAATAAGTCAACATTTTTATTTTGTCGAGATGTTCATAATTTTTACTCGAGATAGAGATTCCTAAATATTTTGTTATTCAAGTTCGCTCAATTTGATTGTGCTAATTTCATGAAATGAAAGTTTACAAACAAGATTGCCGAAAGTTTGTAAACTTATAATTATTTCGGGTAGTTATGGTTTCGAGGTTTTTTTGCCTAATGTGTGAGGAAACATAATAAATCTGACCATACATCCCGTATTTTTCCGGGATAGTCTCGGTTTCTTCAGTTTTTATGGATATCCCGACCATGGGCGGAGATAGATTCAGAGTCAAACGTGGAGTCGACTGATCTAAGGTATATATTATCACAAAAATGAGAAACTTTGCCTGGTTTTAATTTATACAAAAATTGCCACGTTTTTAAGACAAATAAATTCAATTGGTTGAATGGTCGACGCGCGTTTCGGCTCTTCAATGGAGAGCCGTCATCAGGACCTCGTGGTCAGAATTCACACGAATCAGTCGTGGGGTGGTGATGTTTACGTCTGGTCGTCCGAAGACTTCGCCTTTGTATTTACTGCGTCCGAGTGGTCTTTGGATGCGAATTGGGGAGCCATCTGTTGCAAACTATTGAAAGTTTTGTCACGACTGAGGTTGATAAAGCCTGTCCAAGCTGACGAAATAGGTGGCGTGTTTCTTCCATCATTAACGAGGAAATTCTGGCATGTTCTGATGAAGTATCCCTCGAGAAAATTCAATTCAGAATTGTGTGTTGCTTTTTAAAAACAAACGCTTTATCAAAATCAAAATAACGTGAACGTTGCCAACAGTGTTGGACCAGAGGGGGCACAAATTTCATTCTCAACCCTTACCTTCAACATTACAAGGGGGCGCCAAAATGCGCACTTACCCCGGGAGACCAAGCATCTAGTTGCGGCCCTATTCAATCTCAAGGTACTTCCTGACTTCCGGAACGAAACACTGTTTACACCAATCTAGGAAAAGTGTTTTCGTAATCCAAGCCTTTTTATTTTTTATTGTTCATCCAAAATGCTGTGGGAGCTCTGACTTTCCCTTCAATGTTTGCAGATTCATAGATTTGAAATGACAGTGGGCTTTGTCATGTACACATATACATTTGGGCAAAATAACATAGTAAGCCTACCTTTACTTGCCTTAAAACCAGGGATCACTTTTCTTCTTGGGTGATAATTTTCTTTGCAGCCTTTTTTTTCTAAAATAGCGCAGGTTCATCAGTGTTAAACACCTGCTGATGTGCATAACACTTCTCTTCAATAATTTTCTGCAAAGTCTTTGGAAATTTTCTAGCTGCCTCCTGATCGGCAGAAGCTTGATAGCCAGTGATTTTTACATTGTGTAATTTGAATCATTTCTTAAACCTATGAAACCAACCTCTACTTGCATAATATTCTGATGAAGTAGACGTTTCATCAGCCCTTTATGGAAGAGTAAAATTTTTTCTCATTTTTTTGTTATAATATTACAATTAATTGGAACAACTTTTTTTTGCAGTCTAGTTACTCACAAAAAAACTCCCAGCATTTTCTGTACGAGAAACACATCGATCCCGTTGGCGATGCAAAATTTTTGCTACCACAACCAAAATAATGTAAACGTTGCCAACAGTGTTGAGCAACACTGTTGGCAACGTTCACGTTATTTTGATTTTGATAAAGCATTTGTTTTTAAAAAAGCGACACACAATTCTGAATTGAATTTTCTCGAGGGATACTTCATCAGAACATGCCAGAATTTCCTCGTTAATGATGGAAGAAACACGCCACCTATTTCGTCAGCTTGGACAGGCTTTATCAACCTCAGTCGTGACAAAACTTTCAATAGTTTGCAACAGATGGCTCCCCAATTCGCATCCAAAGACCACTCGGACGCAGTAAATACAAAGGCGAAGTCTTCGGACGACCAGACGTAAACATCACCCCTCCACGACTGATTCTGACCACAAGGTCCTGATGACGGCTCTCCATTGAAGAGCCGAAACGCGCGTCGACCATTCGACCAATTGAATTTATTTGTCTTAAAAACGTGGCAATTTTTGTATAAATGAATGTATATAGATCAATTGACATCATCATCGTCAAAGGTGAAGTTGACTGATCTAATGTGCATATGCATATATGAATTGACATCATCTTGTCCCCCCCCAGACTTCCAAGTCAATCACCGCCTATGATCGCGACATTTTTTGCAAAATCGTCTCGGTTTTCCCAGTTTTTCACACTAGTCTGACCATATTTCCTCAAGAGAAATACGGGAAGTCGGAATTCCAAATACGGGACATCACCAATTATCGTCATGAACAACGCCAAAAGTGTAAAAAGTTGCCAAATATTGCTGTAATTACGGAAAAATCACAATGGCCGGAAACGAAGCGTTACTGCAAATTGCAGGGGATTAAAATGAATTCTACGTATTAAAACGTTCAACAAGACAAATGTGGGAGATGAATATTCTTATTTGTAGTTGTAATTATCATAATATAATTTATGAGATGGAAAAAAATTTCAATCTTTGACTTCAATAAAGAATAAAAATTCAAGAAGGTGTCATGTTAAAAACGGGAAAAACCGGGACACTTTTGCAAAAAAATCGGGACGGCCAGAAAAGAAAAAAAACCGGGACTGTCCGGGAAATACGGGACGTATGGTCACCTCACACGAAATCAACTTGAATTTTTGTTCTTTATTGAAATCACAGATTGAAATTATTTTTAAACTCATAAACTATGTCTTAATCATTATAACAAATTATGTCTTAATCATTAGAACTGACCATATTTCATCGAGTGAAATGGAAAAATACGGGACATTTCAAATTGTCGCCAAGAACAATGCCAAAATTAAGAAAAGTTGCTGAATATTACTAAAACTAAGGTGACTTGATAACGACCTTATTTTAGTGGCTATAACTAAAACCATCGAGCTTATATTAAGCCAGGTTTTCCTAGGAGTAGAATTTCTGCGCCGTGTGCAGCGTGGAAACGCTGATTGGTTAAAAACTTGAAATTCAGGTTTTTTTGGCCAATCCGAGTTTTCACGCTGCATGCACTGTAGAAACCCGCTTCTAGGAAAACCTGGCTTAACTGGAGGGAGCATCCAGCCACCGCGACGGCAGAAACATCAAATGCAAGGAAACCACCCAAGTTGTCGCCTGACGTCAATAAAAACGTTTTTTGGAAGTTTGGAAGTCATAAAATGTCTCAAACATGACGTGATAAAATGGTCATTATGTCTATTCTGGAAACGTCAAAAAAGACCATTTGCACATAGTTCGACTTTCAGAAGATAGATGGCGCTGTTCGAAGAAACGAAAAAAAAACAACACACACTATGACTTTCTGGCGTAGGTCGGATTCGAACCCAGTCCGTTCGAATGTACACGTTAGTTCAATGTACACGTCAAAGAATTCGTTGCATCTTTTTCAATTGTTGAGAGATTTCAGATTCTCTGATCTTCCGTAAAAACATGATATGGATGCAATTACAATTTAACGTGTTGATAAATTTATATGAATAATTTCTCATTGAAAAGTTTTACATTATTTCCATTCAAACAAAATCACAATTAAAAGTACTTCATTTATCTTGTGATAACCAGTAACGAATAGGCCTAGGGTAATTTTGAAACACCCTTTGAAGGTTCCTTAACAAACATTTTGGATAATTTTGATATTTTCATCCGGAACAGAATTTTTCAGTTCGAAAGAAATTCGTGATTTTTATGACGCAAAATCATTTACGATATTTAATATCACGTCATTTCTTGACCTTTATTGTTCGTGGTCATTAAATGACTTTGGTGATAGACCCGAGTTGCACTAGGTTTGAAAGAAAGATGTGTCAGATTAAGTGCCACATTTTTGTTGTCATTTTATTCAACAGAGCTTTTACGAAGTTATGTATGTGTGTGAGAGAGACAAAATGGGAACAAAAACAGCACTATAGACAAATCTTTATTGTATATACATCGTGGAATTCCAGAAATACAGATTTCGCTATGCAATAAAAGAAAACCATGAATGTTACAACAAAAGAGATGGACAGGTATTGACTTAAAATTAGCCGCAAAACATGAGTACCATAATTAATAAAAGTAAAACAAAATAGCTCCACCATGTACAATAATTGACTGGTTTATACAGTGGCGGATTAAGTCGAGGCCCCAGGCACAAAAGAAAATATTGGGCCCCTTAGATTAGAAAAAAGTGTGAAGTTTGTGTTTTTGGGTCCCTTTAGAAGTTAGGGCCCCGTGAGCGCGCCTGGTGCACCCGCCGTTTTAAATCCACCTCTGGATTTATATATATCAAGTAAAAAAATTGGAACACACACACGAATTAATCCTAAAGTTGTTCTATTCCGATTATCGTGAAAATTATTTTATTTTTCTGTTCATTGTACTAATTTTAAAATTTCCTCCTGCCGCTTTAATCTGCTTGTTCTATTGAAAAATTACAAGTGCTTTAAAAACACGATAAAAAAATCGTAGAATTTCGGATCATTTTTTAACGTATGTACAGTACATCATTAATAAAAATTTCTCAATGAATAAAACACTTGGTCCATTTTAATCTTGGCTAATTTTATTTACTTATACAGGACTATTGAGGTCTTTAGGAAACTCTTATTGGGGGCCGCAACCAGGAGGGGGGGAGTAGGCAGTTCTGGTACCCCAGGCGCTGGTATTGATGTATCTAGCTGCGGCCCTTCTCTCATTGGTGGAGGAAAATAAAAGCAACTCTCAATTGAAACAGAAAGAAATGGAAGTTTGAAAAGCTACCCCATTCATTTCAATTGAGTAAATTATAACGTCTTCTGTATTGTTTCTTGAATCCAATCGAGAAATGAAGTGATGCGAGCGTACACGCCAGGATACCCAGGTTCAGCACACTTTTTCCCAAATGAAACCACCCCTACCAGATAGAATCTTCGGTTTGCCTGAGGTAGCATCAGAGGTCCACCTGAATCACCCTACAAAATAAATAGCACTAATCAGATAAAAATTTTGCATATTTCATCGCATACAGCATTCTCAAGATCTAGGAAAGCTATGGTACGGTCAGTCTCACTCCAATTTCATAGCAAAATCAGCTTTGTACGTAAATGGGTGCATGTGTACCACATAGGCGGAGATAGACTTGGAAGTCTGGGGGGGGGGGCACGATGATGATGATGTCAATTCATATATATACATTAGATCAGTCGACTCCACCTTTGACGCTGGGGGGAACAATGTCCCCCGCCCCCCCTACCGTATCTCCGCCCATGCTGTACCAGAAAGTATTTATCATGAAAGACATCTGTGGAAGAGCGGGTTTACGCAGTGAAAATACCAAGTTGTTTGTATCTCTATAAGCATTAGTGTTAGAGCCTCCTCACACGGGGATACAAAAGTTTGGCAACTGATAGAAGAAACCGTATCCAGAAGACGAACACGTATATTCAGGGCAGCAACTAGGGGGAGCAGGCGAGTCTGGTGTCCCGGGAGCTGAACCAGAAGGGGCGCCGAATTCACCCTTTAACTGTTTCCTCTACTTGCAAGGGCGGCCCCGGTTGACAAAGTATCTAGTTGCGACCCTGCGTATATTTCTATGGAACCACTCACACGAGGATATTGCCGTATTGGCGACAAAATATCTTACGCAACGGTTTCACTTGGCAACTCGCATGCTAGTCGAACGCCATCTGTTCTCCGCAACCGTCTAGAATTCCTTCACTTTTTCGCGGGTTAGATTGTTCGATGAGGCGACCACGCATTGGATTTGAGGTATTTTTAAAAGAAATCCCCCCCCCCCCCGATGCAGGCCTCCATTATCTCACCTCGACTGGAATTCGTATAAATATGTCACGTACACACGTGCGTGTGGAAGGATGTACGACAACTTTATTCCCCTTCCAAGATAAACACATAATTTGTAATCTCGGTACGGTGCAACAACGTAGTTTGTGGTTTGCTGTTATCGAAATAAAGCCTTTATTGAACTACCACTCACTAATGGATATTCACAACGTGCGTGTGTGGGTGAATGAATTTGACTTACCTCACGTATTATTACCAGTCACTCATCAGGACTCATAGGTAATCCCCACGCGTGCCGCCAATTATGTCAGGACTGTTTTGCCTATGACAGTGGTTCTTAAACTTTTGTTACTCGCGACTTCCTTGTCCTACTTTTGTTCACGTTTATCTCTCTCTCCGCGGCTTCCCAGAATATTCCAACGGAAAACCGCTTTATAGCACCGAGCAGGCACACATCACTATTACCACAGTTCAACGCAACATTCCCCTGATGAAGGTTTGCGACGATCCTATGATTCGTAACACACACTTTGAGAACCAACTGCCCTATGACATGGGGTTTTGACGTTCATCCAGCGTGCGTACTCTTGCTGAATGCATTATACGGAGCACTGAGTCTCACTCACTGGAGTATTCAGGATGAGGGGGACCTTGAGCCAAGATTTTGATGTTTTTTTTTGCAGTAAAAAAAGGAACTCCCTCTCCCCCCCTCGAAAGAAAAAAATGATGAACCCCCCCACCGAAAAAATCCTGCGTACGCCTATGGTTTCATCTACGGTCTGGAACACCACTAACGGACACTTGATTATTAGAAATGATTTGTAAAGTCTAACGAGAGAGTCTACATGTATCGGAAACCGGACAGAGATGCAATTATGCAATTGACTCATGTAAGGAGAAAACCTCATGAAGCCACGAATCTCTCGTGCCAAAACACGAACAGTAATTTCTATGCCTCTCTCTCACTCTCTCTCTCTCTCTTATCGTATGCCTTCAGTTATGCACACGCGAGGTAGAGAAGAGCTACCAAGTACAGTATTAGACTGATGAATTAATTTTTCTGGCACTTATAAGCATATTTATTCAATCAAAATTTCGCCATAATTCTATTAAGCCTTTGCTTAGCGAAAGAAAACGATTATGGAAACTCTTGTATAAAAGTTCAATTTTCGATTACGAAATTTGTGTGTTTAGGAACAAAAGAGAAAAGAATCTATGAAGCTTGAGAAAAAGAGGGTAATTTGTAATTGTACATTGGAAATGAAATTAAGTTGTTTACCCTACAAGAATCCTTGTCTCCATCTCCAGCGCAAACATTCAAGTCAGTTATAGGAGCGTCATTTTTGAATACCTCTTTACAGTCTTCATTTTCCCAGATTCGTATTTGAACTTCTTGCAGCTTTGAGCTGGCAGGACCAGCTTGACAGGGAAAAATAAATAAAATAATATCAAAATAGAGAAATTAGAAATAAGGTAGTTAATGATTCAACTTAGAGGCGCCAACATGAAAAAAATATTGAGGGGACTGAAAATCATCATTCATCTCGTACGCAGGAAGCGGAATAGTGCATTCCATTGTATATTCATAAATTATTGGGAATGGGGAGGTTCAAATAGTTACTAACTCCAGGTTCCGGCACCTATGATTCACCTTCTATGTTAAAAATATACTTGTCGTTTGAATCAAAAAATTACCATCGGCCACACAATCTCTTGTCGGAAAGGAACCGATAAGATACTCGCTTACTGTGTACCAAAGGACGTGTTCATAAGTGATGGGCGTTTGATACCCGATTAGTCTTGGTCAGAATCTTTCCGGAGATACAGCAGGAACGCAAACAGGGTAATTGCGGAACAGATGGTTATTGCAGGACGTTCTCCCGTCGAGAGGTTAGCGCACCAAGCTTTTGGCGAGACAAAATAATAATAATAATAATAAATGCCAAAGGCATGGTAGCCCAGGTCGATAAGATACTCGCCTAAAGTACCAAAGGATGTTTACAGGTGTCGCGAGTTCGATACCCGGTTCGTCCTTGTTAGAAAACCTTCCTGACACAGGGTTACAACAGAAACGGCGACATAACCGCATAGAAAACTGCTACCGCAGGGCGTCCCCCATCGAGGAGTTAGCACACCAACCTCTCGATGAGTATAAAAAACAAGCCTGCCGTTCGGAATCGGCAATAAATTGTAGGTCCCGGTCTAAAATTAGCCCTCGTGTGCAGAAAATGAACGTGGTGCGACAAAAATGATCAAATAAATGCCAAACGCTGCCGTTTAGAATCAGCAATAAACTGTTGGTCTCAGTCTGATTAGCCATCGTGTGCAGAGAATGACCGTGGTGCTACAAAATCGTCAAAAATGAACTTCAAAATGAAATGTACTAAATTTACTTTACATAAGAACTATTTTATAATAATTGTCTGTGTGTGATGCCGTATTTTGTAGCTCAAGTATTAAATCTGATGTGTACTTACTGAAGCTTAGTGTGCCCCATCCAGCAACGAAAGCATTGCGGTCTGCAAGTTCATCCCCATCTAAGGAACCGTCCAATGGTAGGCATATTGGGGCTATATTGTTTTTGAACTCAACTGACGTTGCTAGCTCAAGTATCGAAATGTCATTCTGAAATGTTCTAGGGTTAAAACCAGCGTGGTTCGTCACTGATTGAACATTGACGTCAACAGGTGTGGCTCCATCGGAATCACTGTCCAAGTCATGGTCTCCAAGACGCACAATCACAGTTTTAGGATCTAAGCTGAAAGGAAAAAGTTATGTAGTGCGTTATAAGTTTGGTGAATACGCACATGGCAAAAGTAAAAGCTATATATAGATTCGATTTCTTATGTATAACTATCGAATGACGAACGTACAATCTAACTGTATTGAGGTACCAGAAAAACTATCTGATATTTTTTCTGCAACCACGATTTTAAGTGCCATCACGGTATTTGTATTACAAAAGTAACAGTTTGAAAAAAGAATTGGATGGAAAACAACTGTGTATGGTAGTGGTTCTCAACCGGTGTTCCGCACTCTCCGCGGCCGCTCGAGAAGAAAAACCAGTAAATTTGAAAGAAAAAAAAAATATATATTTTTAAGTAATAAAAATAAATCTGTTGAATGAATAAAAAAAAAGGCCTACGGGGCTCCGCCATAGAAATTTTTTACAAAAAGTCAAAAAAAGTTTGACAACCGCTGGTATATGGGAATGAATTTTGAAAACACGATGATTTTTTAAATTAAATTTTGATAAACACGAAAGCTGAAATTTGACAAAACGATTAAGAAATAGTTTTGGGTAAAGTTGATGTAAAAATGACGTTATTTACACAAGCACTTCAATATGAAGATGACCATGTAAATTGGTTAACAAAATTTAGATATACACTATACAGTAATCATAAGATTGACAGTGGTGGCTAGTAGTCATGTTGCAAGGTTGTACAACTACCAGTTTTTAAAGGAAGAAATTTTTTTTTTAAATAAATTGTTTTATTATTTTAATATTTTTCATAAATTAATAAATATTTATTTTTTTGAGAGCACTTGTTATAATGTGACTACTACTACTACTAAACCACACATGTACCTCGTCCATATTCCTCTACGGAACCTCTAACGAATCGGTACATGCGAGAATGTGCGTGTACGTGTAGTGAAACCTGACATGAAGTTTGTTTCTGTGTAATGCTTGTTATGTGTAGTGCTGCCATCTGCCACCAGTTTTTCTAACTATGAGTGAAGTGTAATGATTGAATAATTAATCGTTGTAGGCCTGTTGCTCTCTGTGGCGAGACTTTTTAATGGGGATATCGGCTCGCATTCGCGCCTCGAAGTTGGGAACCACAGGAAACCAACTTCAGCCGACCAGCAAACCTGACCTCCTAGTCTTTCTGAGCATGCATGTGAGCAATGATAATGCTTTCAAGTTTAAAAACAGCCCCAGCTCTTTTTATACTCTCTGAACACTCTTTAATCCCTGCATTTTCGATCATCTATTTTTTTATAATATATTATCCATTTTATTTCATTTAACCCTTCTTTCTATTAATATTCGTTCATTCAATTCTTAAAAGCCGATTTCATACTTATTTTTCAGTCACCGCTTTCAAGTTTTTAATTTTTAATACCCTTTTTCGAGATAGGATCTCAAACCATCTCAGTAATTATTAACATGTACTAAATTATTTGAATTTATTTTGCGTATAAATTTTTGTACTGTTATTAAAACTGCATTTGTGTTATTAACAAAATTAGAATAAAGTAAATGGCGAATCATTCACGAAAATAATTTTTAATGGAAATTTAATTTTCAATTTTTCATTTTAATGAAAATAAATATAATTTTATAACCATAACGCTAGATTATGAATTAGTTTGTCTACGTGTTTCTGACAGAACGAAAACCATAAATAAAAATAAGTTTTTCTTTATTCCCCCCCCCCCCCCCCCGCAATATTCAGTTTAATCATTCATATTAATGCCCTTCATTCACTTTCCTTTCTTGTTCATGTAACGTGTTAAACAGAAAAAATTCGGAGCAGCGTTTCGATGATGAAATCAAATGATTTTACGGAATCGGTTCTGATTTAGTTTCAGTACCGATTCTCAAAAAAAAAAAAAATTATGAATTTTGTATGGTGTTTTTTACTGGTAACATCCAAGTAAGTCGTAAGAGTTACTATACTTTCTTCGGGTACAACACTGACTTACGAATGTTGGGTGCAGGCGTTTGATCATGAGCCTTTCAACAACGATAATATCTCCTTACGTCGTCAGTCTCCGGGAATCCACCATGCAATGTGCAGCTGTCACAACGTGCTTCTTAGTTATTAAAGTGCCACCACATTCGGCACTCTTGATTCCTCGCCGTATCATATATATCGCTGCCTGAAAGAAACAAAAATTTTCCAAGAAGAAAAAAAAAGTTGTAATCATATTAAAGCTGCGATTTCTAATATTGATTGATTCACGATGTGAAAATAAACGGTTTTAACTCACCATCCAAGGCCAAGACCCAACTGCGGCTTCTTGACCACCAACGATTCTACGAAAAGTCATGCTGTTCTTTCCGCATTCTGCAAAATAATAATTGATAAAAAATGAAACAATAGAAGAGAGCCATGAAGTCTTCAGTAACTGAAATGAATGTGTATAGATTCATATTTGATATGGTCGCAACTCCCGTATTCGGGGGAATACTTGCATTACCACACTTCAGAAATCGCCAAAATATGGCGACCTTGCTAACATAATTGGACACACACACACAAATTTTCTTCCTTCCAGTCGCTGGTAATTACGGAGGGAAAACATTCGTATACTTTTTCTCTGCAACGGTATTATGACCCCTTTCATAAACACCGGTTTCGTCCGTACGGAAAGTTGCAGCTCCGTCTTTTTTTCCGTGGGTGGTAAGCAGTCAACTGAACAAAGAATAGGGCCCTTTCACAAAGGACTGAGAACGGAGGACGGATGCAGCCGACCAAACGGCTAACAATTACTAACAAAAGACAACGACCGGAGGGCAAACCAAGATGGTATCTTTTCGTACGGATGAAACCGGAGTGTGGTGTGCGGAGAAAATATTTTTTACCTTTTACGGCACCGAGAGAGCCATATGTTATCGGAAATCTAAATTAGGTCTAGTTTTAGAAGCGTTAATTAGAGGAAATAATTCCAGTGTAATATTTCAATCTTAGCGAACAAGATACTCTAACTGATAACAAAGTAGGGAACCTACCCCCCTTCGGTGTCGGGTGACCCTAAGGTCAGCCAATGTGGGAGGCGGCTCTAGTTGGAACGTTCATTCGCCCAACAAAACTAAAAGTCAAGAATGGAAGAGGAAGAAGGGACTAGTCAGGATAGGGGCCCCACCTATCTAGGGGTTCAAAGTCCACTCAAGCGTGCTAGGAAGCTTGCGGAGCAAGTGTTAATCCAAGCATATGTCCAAGATCAAGAAGGTTGATCTTTGGGACAAATTGCAGGACATACTTCAAGAGCTTATGAAAGTGGCAAAACACTCAGAGGCTCAAGCAGATGCGATAGTCGAGTTAAAGAAAATTCGTACTTACGTGACTAAACAGGTACAGGAAGACAAAGCCCGTAGGGAGTGTCAGCCCAAGGATTTCGAAGAGGACTTGCAATTCCAATTGCAAATATAGGAGCTCAAGACGAAACAGCATGAAGATGACAACAAGCATCTTCGAGAAGAACTCGAGGTGGCTAGGAAAGAACAGAGGGGTTCTGAGGAAATTAAGAGGTTGGAAACAGAGCTTAACGAGATGACATTCGCCGCAGATTGTGCAGAGAGTCAAATCTGCGATATGCAGAAAGAATTGCGGATGAAGCGCGAAATCACGGAAGGAATGGAAAAAGACACCGAATGTGTGTGTGTGCGTGTGCGTGTGTGTCCGTGCGTGTGTGTGTGTGTATCCTTTCAGGAAGAAGTTGATGTGTTGGTCGAAGATCAAGCCGAATAGACAGAGATAGACTTGGTAATGGCACAATATCACCATGGAGTGATATTGAGAGCTGTGGAAAAGCTCAAGAAGTCGGACGACAGGTCTCAAGATGAAGAAACCGCAGAGGAGATCCGCATAGCGGAAGAAAAGCTGCATGAGTGCATACTAGCCACATGCACAAGATTGCTGAAGCTAGGTGAGGTCAGAGAAACCCCTCCACCAGTGGTGCCAACTCCAAAGGAAGTGGATACTTTTGCCATGGTGACAATACGGAGCAAAGGGCAACCCCAGATGAAGGGTCAAAAATCCAGGAAGATCCTGCGATTCGAGAAGAAGACGGAGGGAGGTGACAGTGCCGCGGACATTCTAAAGAAAGAATATAACCCGGCTAAAGCAGGAGTCAAATTCCTATACTTTTGGGAGATTAGAAGAGGGGCAGTCCTGTTTGAGGTGTCGGCCAAAGAGGATGCGGAGAAACTCAAGAAAGACTTTGGGGCGGAGTCGGAGCTTGGAAAGAAGTTCAAACTTGAGGAAGCGCGTAGGAGTGACCCAAGGGTCATAATCTTTTATGTCTCTGGTGATATTAAGGAAGATGAGGTGCTAGAGCGCGTTCTTGGTGGTTCGATCATTGCGGTTAAGAGGGCAAGAATCGTGACTAGGTCTCCAGCTAGGAGAGGCATGAGGTAGTGGAGATCGAGCCAGGGGCTGTACTATCTCTTCATGCTTATCAGGAATCCGATCCGTATCCCCGCCGATTATGACAATATAAGCATGAAAGGGAAATTTCCGTACTAGCGGCATTCTCCCTCCGAAAACAAGCATCGTATTTCTCCGAATATTCGGATGACGATAAGGATAAGGGAGACCCACTTCTTAAGCATCGGATGATCGTATTCTCTACTCGCCATCGCAAGTGGAAAATACGAAAAATGAAAAATTTATTTCTTGGATTCGGAAATTTATTACGATGACTTAAGTGGTGTTTTTCCTTGAAAGAAAATTGCAATTTCATCGGATTTTTACAATTGATTGGACGGATTCAATTGGAAATCCAAGTGTAGTATACAGTGAAACCTCGCTACAACGATACTCGATATAACGATAATTCCCTCTAAAGCTATATTTTTTCGAGATATTTTTTCACGGTATATTTCTCGATGATATAATTATATTATTCTAAAATTATATATATATATATAAAATAAATGAAGCAAAGTAATAATCACCCACGTCCATCAAAATAGGCAATGGAGGACAATACATTATTATTCCAATGCGATTTTGGTAGTTCCTTATGAAGTACGGCTTAAAAAGAACTTCAGTAAATTAATAAGAATGCTGAAATATCCTTCTGAATAATATTTACACGCTAAAAAATATATTTTAATTATAGAAATAACTCTTCATATACTCTTATTTCCCATCCTCCCCATTAAAAAAAATAAAAAAAAGTATCTAGCCGATACCCCGCTAACACCTTCCATTTTTGACGTTAAAGATTGTGGAAAGAAAACAACAACAAAAGGTTCTGCACGTGCATTAAAAATGAATTGCGTTGCCACCGTCGCTGAACAAAAAATTCAGTAAATGTATAGTAGTAGTTGTATACCCCAAGCTTAATTTTGATTGGTCAGTGGTCGATCGGCCAAAGGGAAAAATCGTTTTTCCCTGTGTAGAAAGCGATTTCTTTGATTTTCCCTCTTTCATGTCACGTGACGTTAAGGAGTGACCCTACGAATAATTTCTTGGTATCGTTTTTCGGATTATTCTTAACGTCATGCTTATGAACGGATGCTTATAATTCGGATCGGATGAGAATAAGCATGAGCAGGTAGTACAGCCCCTGGAACCTTCGGGGTTCTGATGCTTAGGAAAGCTATCGTCATTGGGTGGCAGTGGAGTACTGTCAGGGAATATTTGAAAACTCTGCAGTGCTTCCATCGTTGGCGATATGGCCATCCAGCCAAAAAGTGCACACAGAAAGAAATCTGCAGGAACTGCGGAGAAGAGGGACACAAGGAGCGTAGCCGCTCGGGTCAAGCGAAATGCAATAACTGTTACGAGTGGAACAAGATGAAGTCTCAAAAGCTCTTGACTGACCACAACAGTAACTCCGGATCGTACAAGATCTTGGCTAAGGAGATTAGGAGGGCTCGAGCCAACATCAATTATGATGATTAATTGGTGCTAGGCATGAACATGCTAAATTGCACATGTGCTTTGTTTTACTAACACATGTGCATAATTACTAACAGCCTCTTTTATTACGGGAATGTAACTTGAGTTGGGGCCCCAAGTTGGGGTATTCCTCTCGCTCTGGGCTGGACTGCCCTCGCAGCGTCCAATTTACAAGTTGAAGCCGTATCTCCAATAGGAGAGGTCGGAAGTTTTTCTGAGCTTGCCTTAGGATAAATATTTTAGGACCTTTCCCTCTTTTTTTTGGCGCCAGTGACTTATCTTTTATCTGAACATGGAAGTAATTCGTAACTTCAACTTTTATACCGCATATACGCATATACACACGGCTTTCACGTGACTAGAAAGTTATAAAATACATATATATTTTATACATAAAGTAGTTGTAAAATATGTATACATTTTATAACTTACTAGTCACGTAAAAGCTGTGTGTATATACTTACTAGTCAGTTGAAGTTTCAAATGACTAGTAAGTTATAAAATATATATTTTGGCGAAAATGCCGTTTTTGCTGATTTAGTCTGTAAAAAATATACTGGTGTTGAAACAGAAGACAACTATTTTTTTTCTTGAGAATACGTGACCGGCGTGTAATTTCAAAGCACACAAATGAAAGGGGAGGGAGTCGTATAACACGATACCACTATTATTAAAAGTATAAAAAAATGCTGATCATTCGGCACATGACCTAATATTATAGTTTGCTTGAAAACTCATAATCAGTGACAGAAAATGGTTTGGATAAATATACAGTATTAAATTTCTGAAGTTACATGAGTCACTGTATATAATAAGAGTGCACACGGAAGAAAATCAGTGTCACAAAATCAATCTTCTCACAAAACTACCGGTGCGTACGTACTGCATTTTTATACAGTTAGTTCAAATGTCCAAAAAAGGCTACCATTTCTATAATTTAACTTCATTTTTTTCATATTTCAAAATGGTGTTGAAATAAAATAAAATAAAAATTTTCTGACCTTGTGGAAACAGTTGGGAATTCGTATTAGGAGGATTTACAACTCCGAGTGTTCTTGGTTTTTGCATAGGAATGGCAGTTGTAGTTGTTGTGGTTGTACTAGTAGTCGTTATAGGAAATCTCCCACCTAACGGTCTTCTAGGTCTTAAAGTTGTTCTTCGAGATCTTGAAGTTGTCCTGCGAGGAATTGGAGCTGTTACAGCTGTAAGTTTGTCTTCATTTAAAGCAGTTGACATCCGTTGCATAGGGCAGCAAATTTTAGGCACTTGCCCTTCGAAACCGCATAAAGACCGTCTCAGTAGCTCATAATCCCTGGTGTTCCACAATTTTCTACAACGTGATAATAGAACACAGTTTCCTTGCTCACCGTTTGGAGTGACACATAAGTCCTTGTTTCCATGATTTCTTGGAAATACTATTCCCCCATCATCGCCACCATCTGAAAAATAAATCAAACACAAAAGGTCTTCACACATAATTTAATTTTTTTTAAGCTTAAAATATACTGTGATATGAATTATATGTATACAGAGCTCTCATAAAGACCTTACCCAGGCCTTTCTCTTCTCAACCGTTGGTTATGGAAACATACTTTCAATTAGAAAAAGTATCCAAGTAACATGCCTATTGTAAAAGATTTTCCCTTTTTTTTCGAGTTTTTTTTTTGTGTGTTTGTATATGTGCTGTTCTTTCCCTCATTTTCAGTAGTTTTTAACTCAGATATCTCAGATAATATTGCACTCGAAAGCATGAAATTTCTTTTATAGACTATGCAAAGATAGGGCATCAATTTTCTAATTGGAAGTTACGGGACAATGAACTCCAGGATTCTTTCGCCGAGGTCTCTTCCAACCCACAGCTTCGTGGTAGAAAAAAATTAAGGACAGAAGGACCGTATAAAAAATGAAATTTTTGTATCTCAGTACATATTCAGCCCCTGCTAAAACAAATAATATATCTATATCTATGTTTCTATAACCAACCGTTGAGAATAAAAAGCTTGGTTCAGGACTTTTTGGGCACGCTATATACAACCAAGGGTATACAACCTATAACTATAAAATATATTTACAGCCGCCGCTTGATTTTACGATCCGATACGTTTTTACGAACTACATAGTTCTCTGTTCCTGGAAAAAATAAGTATAGATGTAATGTTAAAATCCGCTCCATTTATGAGCCCTTCTATCCATTTAATCTTTACTGCGAACTCGCTTTTGTCTTTCAGAAATTATTTTTCCTGCATTTTTATTTTCTTAATCAAATACAACAAGTTTGTCATAAATACAAAGAGTCCAATTCAACGTATCCGAAGCGAAACTAAGGAATGGTTGAAAGAATCAAGACCTACGTGTTGAGTTTTTGACTTTGCCAAAACTACCACTTCGGTGTTACAACGTATGAATCAAGACATTATTCATTCCTTCGGATGGAATTACAGGAGGAGACTGCTTTAGTTGAGAGCTATTTTGAATCTCTAGAGCTTCGAAAACATTACGAAATCAATGCTTCTGTGCCGTAGTACGTTTCTCAAGATAAATGGAACTATATGTCCCCGAAAGCACAATCGCATAATCAGTGTGTAATCCACCATGCAGGATTCAAGGAAATGAAGTAACGACAGATGTCGGAAGCTTCATCTGTTGAATTCAGAATGGATGTTCTATAAAAATGAAACGCTGAAGTTTTCTGAAAAAGCAATGAGCTACGTTTTCAATACTAACTGGACGGTGACGTTCATATCAAATATAAATACAACGCCACAACAGGCAAATTGCCCAACGAGGTGGCTGACTTAAGAACATCATGGATCCCCGAGCCATTTTTTGGAGGCCCTACCTACTACTACTACACCACACATGCGCCCCGCCCCCCCCCCCCCCAACGAATCGGTACATGCGGGAATGTGCGTGTACGTGTAGTGAAACCTGACGTGAAGTTTTGTTGTTTCTCTGTAATGCTTGTTATGTGTAGTGCTGCCATCTGCCACTAGTTTTTCTAACTATGAGTGAAGTGTTATGATTGAATGATTTATTGTTGTAGGACTGTTGCTCTCTGTGGCGAGACTTTTTAACGGGGAGATCGGCTCGCATTTGCACCTTGAAGTTGGGAACCACAGAAAACCAACTTCAGCCGACCACCACTGTGGGGTTCGAACCCGGATCCTCGCATCGCGAGTCCGTCACTATAACCACTCGACCACCACAGCGAAGAACTTACTGACATTGAAATCATCAATTAACTACTATACAGAAATGTCTTGCTGAGCAAAAAAATCATTTATCAATCCTGTTAGTTATCTGAAGAGTCAGAATATAGTCATAGTCTCAAGAGAGTATGTATGTCGAGATGAGCTAATGAATGTCTGTTAGGACTGTAGCAATTTGTTGAACATACAACGCCTACACATTTTTTTCCGCCATTAGTTCCCACGGAGCCGTGTCTATACTGAAATGTCACAATCGAGTAAATAAAAAAAAAAGATAAAAATGAAATAAAAGTGGTGTCACAGATAAAAGACAAAAAAAAAATAAATAAATAAAAAATAAATAAATAAATAAAAGTGGGTGAATCACACATTTTGCTCTATAATTTTTTTTTACATTCTTTCCCATTTACGAACTAATTGTTCAAGACCGTTTGAGTTCATGAAAATGAATGACGACTGTAGCATGTTTTTACGTATTTATATTTCTTCAGCGTCAAAATATGTCTTTTTTTTTTGTGAACTCTCATTTGTTCATAATAAAAATTGTTCATTAATATTAAATTCATGCTAAATTCTCAAGTTTTAAATTTCTTCAGTTCGTCTTACTTTTCTCTAACAAACTTTAAATAAACAATTACATATATACAAAATTATAAAATGTGTGTGAACTACTTACTAGGCTTGCATGATTCACCTTTAACTAATACGTTGATTATTACGCACACAGCAATAACTGTTGACACCATTCGGTGAAATGAAGGACCCATTATATATTATTTACTGTCCGCTGAGTCTGAAATGCGAATATGTAAAAGAAAATGGAAAATATCCAAGTTTTTTTGTATATATAAAACCACATGTACGTACAGAAAACTTTCTTTATAAATTTTAAAACTGGGAGATATTTCGAGCATTTCAAACGAATACGAATTTAACACAAAGAGCCTGACACCGCTTTAAAACACGAATGATTCAATAATTAGGTTAAGTTACATCGAAATGTTCGATGTTTATCAGTTATGTTTGCTGAATCCATCAAAAAAAAAACAAACAAATTCATTCATTAAAAATAATTTCATTCCAATTATTACAACCGAGTCATATCTGACCGTGAACTCGTTTTTTTTATGCAAATGACGGAACAAAAACGCTTCTGTAATATTCATGGATTTCATTTAATATTTTAATAACGTCTGAAGTTTAAATTTAATGACTTGGAAATTTATTTAAAAAAAACATTAAGCATCATAGATGATCATTGAAAAGAAATATTATTTATCCTTTTTTTTCTAATGTGGTTGAAAAAAATTCAGCATTTTTCTTTTCATATAATAGAGCTATGCACGATGGTATGGTATTCACGCAACCAAACTTTGTTATATTGTAAGTCTATCACATTTGTATACACTGTTCACATTACATGCGAAACTCAAACTACGATAATTTGCGAGGAAGCATATATCGAAAGAATTTAGTGACTTGAAAACGCGAAGAAAAAAATCTGTTTTACCAACTGGAAAAAAATGAGAAAACTCTTACCTGTTTAAATGTTATTAAAACGCTGCTGTATATCGTCGAGCGTTCATGGCATGATATTTAGCTACCGAATCGAATATGAGAATAAAGTAAAATGAAAATTATTATTGGGCCCCCTTGGCCTATGAACGGATTAATTTTGTTATCACTCAATACAGGAAGGTAGCAGGCGCTGTGCAACTAAACTCAACGGATGTCATGTTGGTTTATTTTTTCTTCTCAAAAGTTGTGTAGGCAAGAGCTGTTTGTTGCATCGGTTCGTCAAGTGTCAAATGTCACTATAATGCTGTTGCTGAAACCAGAAAAAACAGCTTTTCCGATGAAATCATGGCGACGAGATATTGATTTGTTAATGCGTGGATTTTGAAAGAGAAATTGGATTTCATACGTGAATTCCGTGCATTAATCAGGGCATCTCCTATTCTGCGTAGATAGTTGTAAAAAATCCATACAAGTACAAGCAGGCGTTCCGTTATTTGATGAGAAATAATCTAATAATTCTATTGCTCGGTTAAAATAAGAATCAATCAATCGTAACGAATATTCGTTGAATATTCCACGCACGTTCATAATGGATTTCATAGTGTACATTAAAAAAATTTGAATAACGATGGATAAGTACTCACGCCGATTCTACCAAAAAATATTCAATAAAATCAGATAGGAGAAATCCTAACTAAAATTGAAATAGCGAAATTAAATACTAAAGACAAATTTTTCAATCACTTATTCAATGGCTATTACTTACGAGTCTTATCAATGTTTCTTCCTGCGGAAATGACTTCCTTGGTCGATTCATCAATGAGATATTATAATCTACGATCATCCTCCACGTTTGAATTGACCTGATTTGAAAGACAACTCGCTTTTTTTTTTAAAATTTTCGTTTAAATTTTCATTTTAGAATCTTATATTTTTATGCTGAAGAAAGATTATGGAATGAGACATGGAGCACTGGCACACGTTTCCATTAAGTGTGTGATTTCTCCGCAACAACTTATGACTCGTACGTCCAAGAGTGAGAATGCAAAACCTGAGGAAATCATGACCTTGGACGAAGAAGAGCGTCCTTATATTGATGAAGAAATATATGGTTTTTCTGTATAATAAAAACCACACATCTCTCTCTCTCTCTTTTCTTGAGAAAAAGGGCTTGTCATTTTCTTTAGCTCTAAGAGGAAAATCATATCGTACGGCTATAAACCGGTTGAGGCTTCTATGACCGACTGATGAAAAGCCAACACTCATGAACAAAATAGCGTGTGATCCAGAGGTTAAAAAAAAAGCATGTATATATCGTCCCCTCTCCCGGAATTTCGTAATGACGGACCAATAAAATCGAAAGTAATATCCTACGTATAGCAGAATCTCAATAATTCGAGGTTTCGGATAAGCAGAGGTGTTGGAATTTTTCAAAATTTCTTTCTCAAAAAAGCACTTTATACGCTAAAAAGCATATTTCTTTTGATTCTTCCAACGAATGCGAATAATTTCATTATTAAGGGGTCTTTAAGGGGAATTGATCCTTAGACTGGGGATTTCATGGAACCCCTTCCCCCGTGCCAGAATTTTCCACAAGACCTTCTATAGGAAATTTATAGTGTAAAAAAAACCATAACATTCATATCAGACTCCAGGGATATGGGAGCCCCCTGTCAGCCTTCCATATAGAGAGGCCATCGGTCTTGGCAGATCTAATCTTAACCCTTTAAGCGGTTTTTAAAATTTTCCTGATCCGCATTGCAACTGCTACATTGGAAAGTGCAATACCTTCCCGAATTGCCACGTATTTTAAGAATTTTTTCCGATGACGAACAGATAACACCCCCCCCCCCCCCCAAGAAAAAAATTTACTCCGCCCATCGCTTTTATTTCCCTGTGACTATGATACAAAAACTTTCGTTGAAACGTTGTGGCTTTCTAGGACGAGAAATACTATTTTTTGATGAAAAATTATACTGATATAAATATATAGCAGTAGAAATATTTCTTTCTCTTTTTCTCGCTCCTTCTTATCTAAACGTTGAACAAGAGCTGATTCCAACTCTCTGTGGCCTCGCAATGGAAAGCTACCTTTGTTTTAATGTTCCGTTTTTGTGGAAGACTTTTCAAATACCGACTAACGCAGTGGTTCTCAACCTAGGACTATATGGCATCCTCTTGTGGTAATGGAATATTCTAAGGAGGCTACGGGTTAAAATCAGGTGAAAGGGAAGCCATGAAAGGTAGTTACGGGGAGGGGGCACAGAGAGCTGTGAGAAATAAAGCTATAAAGCTTTAAAGTGAAGTATGATGGGAAAAAAACTGAATACTGTCAGAATCCAGCAGAGCTGCAACTGAATAATCAGGACCACTTAATGCATGGGTCCATTCAGGCATGACCTGGAGGGTCTCATGCCCATAGAAGACATACATGATGAGATCTTCTCGACGAGTAAGCAGGCACATTTTCAAACTGTTATTTTATTTCTAGGTATGGGACTTTCAATATGCGACAATATCTGCCAGTATGGGACCTCGGAACAGCAGTTTGACCGTTTGAACAGCAGTTTGAGCAGCAGGGACCCCTGATGTTAAGACAGTTCTGCATTAAACCCCCCCCCCCCCCGCCCAAGACGATAGCTCACTAAACTCTAGCTCAGGGTAGGCACGAATACAGGGTGATACATTGGGAGGGGAGATTTATTATGTAGGTTCATTGTGGATCGCCCCATTTTTTACAAGACAGACAAATTTTTCAACTCAAGGGAGGGATGATCACCCTGCCGTCTCTGGATCCGTGCATGACTCAGGGGTCCAGATCGACTATATTTATAAAATTTTTGTTCATTATAAATTTAGTTTTGACTCAATTCAATAAGTAGAAAGTGTCTTGCTCCTGGATGAGAGTAGGAGGGGAGCTGGATAAGACAGGAGCCCCTCGGGAATAAAATATGGTGCAAAGGAGACCATGGGCTAAAAAAAGTTAAGAAATATTGTTCTAACAGATATGCAATATTAGACACGGACAAAAACTAGTATGGAGTACATGGTATGGAGTGGTTGTGGTCGGCTGAAGTTGGTTTTCTGTGGTTCCCAACTTCAAGGCGCAAATGCGAGCCGATCTCCCCGTTAAAAAGTCTCGCCACAGAGAGCAACAGTCCTACAACGGTAAATCATTCAACCATAACACTTCACTCATAGTTAGTAAAACTGGGGGCAGATGACAGCACTACACATAACAAGCATTACACAGAAACAAAAACTTTACGTCAGGTTGCACTACACGTACACGCACATTCCCGCATGTACCGATTCGTTGGGGGGTTCCGCGGGGGGCGGGGGTTAATGTGTGGTGTAGCAGTAGTGAGTAGGGGCTCGGGGATCCATGATGTCTTAATCAGCCGCCTCGTTGGGCAATTTGCCTGTTGTGGCGTTGTATTTGTATTTGTATTTGTATTTGTATTAATGTGTCTAATCAAACATTCGATCTATTCCATATGCTTATGGAATTCCCGTTATTGAATTTACAACTTACTGCATATTCAAAAATTCCTGTTTCAAACCTAACACTAACCGAGAAAAAATTTTGTGTTTCAGATATCAAAGTTCTTTGAGCTTCAAATTAAAAACCTTTATTTTTTCTGCAATGATGAGATTAAAAACTGTTGAACTTTTTAAATTGATCTAAAACTAAGCCGGTATAAGCCAATGTATGAATGCATCTGTCCCCGCGTTACAAACAAATTTCATTGACTAAATTCTTTGCTTTTAGAAATTCTTGAGCCATAACTGTCATATTTATTAACGTATATGTTCACAATTTGCTCAATGTATGTAATTTATTGTTTATGTGTCACTGATTACCAACTTATAGAGTTATGCCGCTGTGGTGGTCGAGTGGTTATAGTGCGGACTCGCGATGCGAGGATCCGGGTTCGAACCCCACAGTGGTGGTCGGCTGAAGTTGGTTTTCTGTGGTTCTCAACTTCAAGGCGCGAATGCGAGCCGATCTCCCCGTTAAAAAGTCTCGCCACAGAGAGCAACAGTCCTACAACGGTAAATCATTCAACCATAACACTTCACTCATAGTTAGAAAAACTGGGGGCAGATGACAGCACTACACATAACAAGCATTACACAGAAACAAAAAAAAACTTTACGTCAGGTTGCACTACACGTACACGCACATTCCCGCATGTACCGATTCGTTGGGGGTTCGTTGGGGGGTTCCGCGGGGGGGGGGTGCATTTGGGGTGTAGCAGTAGTAGGTAGGGCCTCCAAAAAATGGCTCGGGGATCCATGATGTTCTTAAGTCAGCCACCTCGTTGGGCAATTTGCCTGTTGTGGCGTCGTATTTGTATTTGTATAATCAGTGATGGATTATCAACGTTAAAGCTTACTGGCCTTTTACAGGTTTGTATACTAAATAATAAATAAATAAATAAACTCCCGTATTCTTGCCGTTTGCACGGGTTTAGACCCATAAGCGAAATAAATGATTGATATTGTCAGTTTTTATTGGTTGTCATGCGACTATAAATCATAAGGAAAACTCTTTTTTTGAGTGTCGTTCAAAGTGTAATTTTGTGCACTATTTCTTATTTCGATGCAAGTAAAAAATGCATATAACCAGCTCAGATGAAAAGAAAGACAAGTTTTCATGCCTATAAACGATAATTGTGAAGATTTAAAATAAGCAAGAATGGTTTTCCGCAGTATAAAGAAACTACATATATAGTTTATTTATTACGCGATTATTGTCTAGTATATTCCTCTAATTTTCTGTTTTGTTAAACAGTCACGTCCATAGAAAAAATAGAAGACTAGTCCGTGACATTTATCCTCCCGTGTGGAATAATCTAGAACTCATGATATCATGATAGCAAGTTTTTGTTAGCGAAGGATAATTTTTGCCGATTCACCGTTATCTAAAGATTTAATGAATGAGTAATTTCAACAATCGGCGGTTGTTTTACCAGGGTGTAACGCTATATTGGCATGCCTTTATTAATTCCACAGTGTTGCTGGGGTATAACTTTGATACGCGCAAAAAAAAAGCACGTAATGATATAGAAATTAATGTTCTTCAACCGCTGGTCCACGGCCCACTGCCGGTCAGTAGGAATTTCCTTCCGATCCGAAAAATATTTCGACCAATCCATACAGCTTCTACATCATATATGCTCAACTCATGGCCCGCGGGCCAAATGTAGCCATCGGATTTAACCGATGTGGCCCGTGACAGCCAGCCTGTTTTTGTAAAAAATGAACTAAAACAAGTATGAACAAGTAAACAAGTGTCACATTTACATGTGAGGGGTTGAGAATCAAAATGGTCCAAGTCACTTGAGTGAAACTTTTCATAACAAAACTTTTTTCCTGAAAGCTCCTAAAAATCAGTTTTCTTTTGAAATGGTTTTTTGAATGTAAGATATAGTCTTAAGTTTCTTAAAAGCAAAAAATCATTTCAAGGAAAAGTAATTTTTTAGGAGCTTTCAGGAGTAGCTTTAAATTTTGTTATGAAAAGTTTCACTCAACTAACTTGGGCCACTTTGATTCTCGACCCTCCATAACACTTAAGTGACCCGCCGAATAGTTCCAGAGTACTTAAACGGCCCGTGACATATTTACGAAGCACTTAATTGACCCGCGGCATATTTACAAAGCACTTGAATGGCCCGTTGCACATTTACGGCGCCCTTAAGCTGCCTGTGGCACAGTTTCACATCACTCAAGTGACCCGCGACATATTTACAGATCACTTAAGTGACGTGCGACACAGTTTCAGAGCTCTTTAGCGCCTCGCGGTGCAGTTCCACATCACCCAAGTTACCCGGTACAATTCTAGACCACTCAAGTGGCCCACGACCATATAAGTGACCCGTGGCGGATTCACAGATCACCTGAGTGATCCGCGACGCGTTTTCAAATCAATGAATTGGCCCGCACTCTCCTGAAGGTTGACTGACCACTCTTGCTCTACATAATTTTATAATTATTAAATATTACACCGTCTTTATATTGGTTTCTATTTCTGTCTTAGCTGTTAGCAAATCCAAAAGTTATATATATATATCCGCCTATTTATTTATATATTGCCCGTCCACAAAAACATTATTTCTCCCACTTATTTATTTTTATAGCTAACCCGAAAATTATTTCTCGCATTTATTTATTGCCAGTCCACAAATTATTCCCAGTTATTTATTTTTTCCCTGTGTCCACGAATTATTTCTCACATTTCTGCCGGTCCACGAAATCGTTAAACTACTTTCACCGGTCCGTAGCTGTAAAAAGGTTGAAGAACCCCGATATAGATTATTGTAGAGAGAAATAAAATGTCGATGATTCAATAAGAAGAAACAATTTTATTCCGAAACTTATACAAAAGTACATCCACACGTATAATAAAACTAATGGCATTGTATACGCGAATAAAAAAACACCAACAATTATAAACATGAAAAACTCTCATAGTAACTGTATACGTGAAATCACAGTCTTATTTTCATATAGGAAACCTGTTCCGGAATAAAAATTCGCATTCTTAATACTGTAAATATTACTACACACATGAGAATGGAATGTCTCACATTTTTCTTTTATCGATGAATTACACAACAATGAAAAAACAAATGAAAAAAATTAGACAATTATCAAATATAGGCTAACCTCAAGAAATTGTTTGTCTCAAAAATATTTTCAGTGACTATCGCTCTATCACATTATATTATTAATATTGCTCATAAATTTTTTTCACCGTCGTTTTTGGTGGTTTATTTCTTCTCACAGAGGAACCATGCGAATAGAATAAAAAACGGGCTAAAAAAAAAACATAGTCGAATCCACTTATAGAACGAATTTAAAATCAAACCCACAAATACAGTTATATGAAAGGGGAAACCCAAAACTATAACAAAATGACCACAATTTAAGCTCGATTTTATCGTATAATCAATTACAGTGTTATCAATTCCCTCCTACTTTATCCATTTATTGTTAATTTATATCAAATAATTTAGTAGTTGATAACATCTGGAATTGCTTGATTTGGAATGTAATAGAAAAACTTGAACAAGATAATATAAACACTAAAATATCCTTATTATAAACATATACCTTAATACGGTTTTAAAAAGTCAGTTTTCTTGGCTTGTGTTTGCAGCCTATACGATAATTTTTCTACTTATTGTTTCGCTCAGAGGCCCATGATGTTAAGATGGTTCTCAAGATTACGGGTCTCCTTTGAGTTGGAAAAAGATTTTCTTAGAAATCTAATTTATGTTCATCGCTGAAGTTCATAAAAGCTAAAAACATATACATGTATACGTATAATAATTATGTCATTTACTCAATGTATGGCATTTTGATATCAGCAAATTTTTGAGTTTCTTCGATACTGAAAATTTTGATAGAAAAATATTATTGCATTATAAAAACAAAATTTGTTTTTGTTTAAACAACAATATTTTTTTGCTATAAACATATATCATTTTTACGATGGAAATGAATAAAAATTTTAATAAGGTAACCGTCAGTATGTTGGAAAGGTTTGATTATTATGAATCAGTTTGGTAAGTTCAAAAACTATTTCTCATAAATAGGAATACAGAGCTTTTTTTTTAAGTATGAATACCTATCAAACAGTAAAATGAAATGAAAAAAACCCTCTTCAACACAAAATAATTAAAGTCTTGTTGTAACACCACTATCAATTTTATTCTTTCCAGGGAAGCCATTGTTTTCATAGGCACTCACGTTGTTTTCAACAATAATGGGAGAAATGCAAGAGTTAATGTTTTCTTTGGAATCGTTTGGCATCGCGTCATTAAGAAGTCTGTCTGGTTCTGACGCCTTAGAACACCTACAGCATTTGCACGAATCATAAATTTTTATCAAGAGACGATCAGCGGGCTCTAAAGAATGCATCCATTCAGGAAGGAAATTCCAATTTCTCATCAAGTGAGGAAGCATCGATGGGCATTTTTGTTGCAAAATGTTAATAGAAATGACTAGAATAATAGTGCATAGCAAAGGAATACCTATCGCCATAAAAACAACAGAACCAGCAACGGACAGTGAAAATACGAAAAGTGGAATGACAACAAATATTGACAATAAATACAACCCAGAGAACCACCTATACTTGGCCGTAATGTTGCCGAGCATTTTAGCTAGAGGAATGGGAAATCTCATAAAGGGTACAGGGTAAAACAAAAGAATACCACCCATATTAAAAAACAAATGGCAGAAAGCAATTTGCAAAGTGTACACCAGCCTTTTAGGATCAGCCGATATTGCAGCCAAAATTCCTGTGGTAGTTGTTCCGACGTTCGAGCCTAAAGTTAAAGGATATATTCTCTCAATGCTTATAACCCCGACGCCAGCCAATGGAGTGAGAGCTGATGTGAAAACGGAACTACTCTGGATAAGAATCGTCATGCCGCATCCTATAACAATAGCTAAATAACCAACGAGATGGTTTAAAGGAAATCGAGGCTCGGCGTTGAACAACTTCTTCAAGACAACAGCAAACTTCCCGCTAAGGACAGACTTCAGGACTCGAGTTATGTAATACAGGCACTTGGTAAGAAGCACTATCGATATAACCAGTAGCAGTACCCCAGCTCCGACATCACCCATGTTGAAATACTCCAAGAGATAACCACCTAAACAAAATATGTCACAAATTAAATATGTAAGTAAAACCACAATACTTTCAACAACAAATCACTTTGAGAAATCAATCTTTTTGCCGTAACGTAGGTCATTTTATAAACACTTGTATCGGTCTCAGCAACGTGCAAAGACCATTAACGGTGACTTCAATGGGCAACACAAAAGCTTATAGACTTTTTCAAGACATATTTTAATCTATGTATTTCGAATGTTATTATGATATAAACACTTGAGATTAATACAATAATAAGAATTATTAAAGTACTCACAGTTACTGCAGTTACCACCTTCCACCTTACAGCAATGTTTCATCAATGAAGCATTCTCATATGCAGACTTATTCACTGCCAATCCATCCAATACTTTCTTATCCAGCTAGAAAATAATAACAATAAAATTATTTTTTTATAGCATTGATTAAAATGCATACATATACAGGGTACACAGCTAACACCTGGCACCGCAAATTACTGGCGAACCGTTGAAATGAGGGAAACATGCGTTTTCCGTTGTATGCTGTTTTTCCTAATTTTTTAATTCAAATACTGTATTTCAGCGAATATTGCATTTAGAAATCTGGATTTTTTTTGTTGGCCTCAGGAAAGACAGAGCAGAAACTTTCTAATTGGGTTCTTGAACACAAAGTGTCCATATAAAAAGTTAATTTTTTATTTTAATTACTATAAACTTCTTGCAACATTAATGAAGTATCTATGCTCTACACGTTATTTGGATACTTTTTTCAATTGAAAGTATGCCTCTAGGATCAACGGTTGGCCAGTAATTATCGGTGCCAGGTGTTAACTATGCACCCCCGTATGAAAATAATGTAAAATTATGATCTAATCTAAAAATGATGTAAAATTATGAAGAATTTTAATCTACGACTGTTTTACAACATTGTATATGTACAGGGTGCATAGGTAACGGGGCGTATGGCATTTTACTGGTGAACTGTTGATCGTAAAGGCATACTTCCAATCAGAAAAAAGTATCCAAATAACGTGTAGTACTCAGATATGTTATTCATATATTGCAAGGAGATATATAGTTATTAAAATTAAAAAAATAACTTTTTATATTGTCCCCGTGTGCTCAAAAACCCAATTAGAAAGTTGTTGCCCTGTCTCTCCTGATGCCAACTAAAAAAAAAAAAATTCCACGTTTCCAAGTGCAATATTCGCTGAGATATTCAAATCGGAAAAATGGACGAAAATTGGGGGACAAACAGCATTAAATGCGGATAAAAAAATTCAAATTTTTTCCTCCGTTTTTTGAATTTGTATAACTGCGTACTTAGAAACGTGGAATTTTTTTAGTTGGTATCAGGGCAACAACTTTATAATTGGATTTTTGGGCACACGGAGACGATATAAAAAAGTTAATTTTTTTAAAATTTTAATAACTAAATATCCCCTTGCTACATGAATGACGAATCTGAGTTCTACACGTTATTTGGATACTTTTTCTAATTGGAAGTATGCCTTTACGATCAATGGTTCGCCAGTAAAATGCCATATGCCCTGATACCTATGCGCCCTGTATATAAAATTCATTCATTCAAAATGTTCATACACACACGCATACATATATATATATATATATACATCACACAACGATTTTTCCCCCCAGTTAGCAAGGAATGATACAATTATGGATATACCTGAATGATAAGAGAAGTAAACGGTTTCGTGATGACGGTCAGAAAAGCCTTATTTAAACCTTTGTTTTGTTCCCAAGCAGTGGATCTGGCCACACTCTCAGACAAATACTCCAAGAAACCTGTATCAACATACGAATATAATATTGTGATTTAATAATTATCATTTATTAAGGCTTATTTAGAGCTTGCCAAATTCTGCATGCAATAAGAATTTATGTGACTCTATAACATTGATGATTAAACGAGACTTTTATAACGTTAACATTGTTTTCGTATGAAAAAAAGTATTCAAAATTCTTAAAGGGTAATTTTAAAATATTACCTGTTCCTACTTCTATTGGCAAGAGTACGATGACTGTCAACCAGTTGAACATGTCATGTACAGTAGCAGCTGCAAACGCTCGACGAAAAGTGTTTCGATCGCGTACTTGACCAAATGAAACGATAGTGTTAGTCACCGATGTCCCAATGTTGGCTCCCATGATGATTGGTATCGAATACTTGACTTCTAACACTTAAATAAAAATGATTGTTAATGGTTAGTTAGCAGTCTCTTGCAGAAATGTGATACTGTACACGTCACATATTACACATACACACACACACTCACATATTACTTAAAAATTACGCTCTACTTTGTGTGGAATTGCATAATTTTTTTTGTAATAAAATTGGAATACACAAGTTTGATTAACTTACAGCCGGATCCAACCATTGTAATGACAACGGATGTTGAAGTTGATGAGCTCTGCATTAAAACAGTAGCAATAACGCCCAGCATCAGTCCTACTACAGGATTCTTTAGGAGTTCTACTCGGGACATGATGTTAGTCGCTTGTTTTCCAGCGAGAAGGCGAAGACTGGAACTTAAAAAATCCAGGGTACAAATAAATAAGTACAGAAGCAGCAACAAAGCAATAGATCTGCCGAAACCAACGCCGACACGAATCCATTTGTCTTTTTGTGTGAGTTCTATGAGAGGATAAAAATGTTTGACAATTCATTTTATTACCAATATATTGGATTGCTATTGATATGTATAAAGGTGGTCAGAACCCAATGCACTACATTGGCCAATAAAGGTTCAGCAGAACTCGCTATTTTACAGCAATTATTTCATGGTCATATCAATCAGATTAAAATTTATGATAATTATGATTAAAAACAATTATTGACTACAAATAAAAAGTAAACAAGTACTACAAATGCTAAGAATAAAATCATTGCATTTTCCCATATTTCATTATTTTTTTATTGTAAAAAACTTATCAAATAGTTGTTTGAAAGTATTATTCAATGAATAATATATTTCTTTGATGTTTTTATCAATAGATGGCGCTGACACGAAATAGCTTTCTATATTACGTTATATTGAGAGGCATCTCATAATACATCACTAAAAGACATTATGCTGTTATTTGACATGCCTTTTAATTTGGCGTTGTTAGTACCTCCAGAAGCACTTAACTTATAAGCACTTATTGGCCAAAAGTGATTAATCAGTTAATTAATCAATAAAATTCGGTTACGTGTTTTACCCTGTAAAGGTGTTTATATACCGTGCACGCACACACACACTTCACTTTTACGTCTTGCACATAAAGTAGCATCAGTGACAAGTTCATTGACATTTTCGGGATGCAAAATAATGATGTCACCAGATGTTATCGGAAAAATAAGTTAGCGATATATTTAAAAATATATTGGAAGCGTTTTTGAGTAAGATAATAAAAATATCGTTGTATCGAGGGTAGCTTAAGTTTAGATTAAAGGCAATTCCAAACAAGCTTTGAAAAAATATTTGTCGTAGAATGATTTATCATTATATCGAGTACCATTGAAATGACGTTTCTCAGTTCTGCCAAGTGAGCGCGGGCAATTTCCATCGATGATACTGTATTATCTCTTCACAAATTTTACATAATTTAACTGTAAATGAAAATACCTCCAACGGCTCTTGATGACGCCAATATATGCAAGCAAGAGCATCTACAGATTGGTACTTACCATTCCAAGGTACGCTATCATCTTGAAGTTCAGGAAGTGACCATGGATCTTCTTTTTTGGCATCTGCATTATCGGAAACATGATTACCATTTTCAGTAATTTTCGATACATCTTCAATAGTGCAAGTATTGAGGACATTATCTTTTTTGGCCTTGTCCTATCAAAAAAAAAGAGGATTTATATTTTTCATATTCTAAAAAAAATACGGGGAATTTTTCAAACATAATATAAAAAGAAGCAATATGTACCTCTGAAAGCCAGAGGAATGTGCGTTCAAAAACTAATTTTGTAGAAAAGATAAAAAATAATTTTTCTTAGCAATATGAGCTAAATGGGGTGTTACTATAGTTTGTTCCTTTCTGTAGCAAGATTTGCTGATATTTCAAAGTTTATTGGTAAAATGCAGAAAATTAAACATTTTAATGAAAAAAATGGGGGAAAAAATCCCTCACAAAAATTAGAGCCACGTTCTTTTTGTTCTGAGGTCCCTATAAAATAAAAATAGAAAATAAAATAGTTGAAATCTGATTTTTATAATAATGACACATTGGCTTACATGTACCATCAATAACCAGATATAAATTACACTGGATTATTAAATATAAATATAAAAATAAAATATAAATTACACTTAATTAAATTATAATGGATATAAATTACAGTCAAACCACCATTTGCATAGCATTGATATATCTATCTCATATGCGAATCGAATTTTTTTTATTGCCAGAAACGAAACTCTTCGAAAGTGCTTTTTTATATTCATACAAAAATGTCAAAATTACGTCAGTCGACGTAAAAAAACCAATTAAAAAGAAACCTCCCCGTGTTCTAGCATACATATTACTCCTCGACTGAGCAACAACCAGAGTCGCTCATTGGTCGAAGAATTAGAACAGAATACCATGGAAGAACAAAAACATTGTTTTCATTCCCCTTTGTTTTTTTTTAGTAAATCATATTCGAACTAATGTCTGAGAATGCTTTGAGAAACTTTTTTTCAATTATCAGTGATGAAACGCAATGCAAAAAAAAAAAAAAAAAAATGTATGTGCCAATCTTTTTTCGTGGAACCGCAAAGTTTTAACGCGAAAAATGAAATCACCAATGTAGAAAATCATAATGTGATATGCTATCACGGAATTTCATCCTGGTAATACATATAGTAGCATTATTTTTTAATCGCACCTCTGCCAGTTCATTGGAAATCGTTTTGTCATTACTATTTTGTTTTCTCTCTTCCTCGTTTTTCCCGCCATCGGCTTATTTATAGATAATGAGATGCTAAGCCGATTAATAATGACGTAAGAAGATACGAGACCTAGGAATAAAGTCAACATTGGGAGAAATAGTGGAAATCCTTTCTCCGTCTCTCTTACTTCGAAAACAGGTAATGGCAGAAAGCGTGACGTAGAGGGATATAGCGCACACTCACAACTTGCGAAAATGATTTCGGTTTCGATACGCAAAGCCTGTCGCGCCTGTGTAAAAAGCCGTGTAATCTCTTTCAGTCTCACACGTGATTCGTTGATTAACGTTATTGCTAATAAGCCTTCTGCAAATAAAACAGCAACAATAGGGAAAAACACGGCAATACACACTCGAAAGACAAACCATTTATTGATTAATTGATTATTTTTAAGGGATCTCATACCCTTTAACATGGTGAAAAACTATGTTCCAGTAGAAATATCATTAAAAATATTATTCAACCATTGATTTATTTTGAATTTGGTACGAATATATTAAACTGTATATGCTATCCTATGCCAGTAAAATGTTTTAAATATCTGCAATCCTATAATCATAGGCTACTTTGCACCTACAGGAATAACTGCACCATCATTCCTGCGAAAAAAGATTCAACGTTGCCTAAATGCTATTCTAATGAATATTTCCAAATAGTTTCGATTCTGCCTTACAAGAGACACTATAGGTCAACTCATGTATTTGAGTTATCGATGTAGTCCTGTAAAGGCTTATCCTTATGCACTCTTTGTCTTTTTAAGCGTTTGATAGGAACAAAAATAAAATTAAACGGAACAAATATCAAAAAACTGGTAACAGTTTTCAATATCGCGGTGAACTTCAGTGATCGAGGAATGACCGAATACTTACGAGGTATAGCTCACGATTTTATGATATAACTTAATGATTTTTTTTTCCAAAAAGAAATTTATTCACTTTCAACTTATACAAGATGAGGGGAAAAAATGTATGCACAACACTCACACACACACATATTACAGACTGAAGTAATTTTTGATACACTGAGTTACATATGAGTTGACAAAAGGGGTAACTTGGTTACCCGTACTGACAACATACAATGAAGCTAAAACTAAAAGTCACTAGTGAAATTAGTATTGCTATGTTAAATGCGCGAAAATAAAAAATAAAATCAAGACATGTATGAAAAAAATATATACATATATGTGAACGGCAAATCAAGAAAATACATGTACTGAGTAGAGGTAGTGGACAGGTATTTATATATATTTGTAAAAAAAATAAGCAAATCGCTTCGTTGAAACACAATCAAAATGTATAAATTTATGTCTGAGTATTAAATATAATTAAAATTATATACGAGTAAGTTTCAATATTTGGTATGTTAGCAATGAATTGTTGAAGTCGTCGTTTAGAAGCAGGAAACGGTGTTATATTTTGCAATTCAATAGGTAAAGTGTTATAAATTTTAGGAGCAATATAAAAGAAACGTTGCAAAAGATATTTTTTCTATGTGAGGGAATCTCAAAGACCACATGAGGTTGTCTCAAGGAAACATTCATTTTGGGTGGGCATTTTTGTTTTTGTGTGTTATTATTATTGTGATTTGTAATATTGATCACGTGATATGAAGTTGTTATTGATATGTAAATGTGATGTGTAATACTGATCACACATGTGATATATGAAATATTTTATTTTACTCATAATTTTATTGTTTTATATTAATTTTTTTATTCTATATTTAACGTAAACATTAAATAAATAAGACGTAATTAATTACAACTATATTTTATTATTCGTAAATTTATTATTAAAGAACACATTAAATGAACAAGATGTAATTAACGATTGTAATAATCCGTCCGATTGTCCGACGTTTAAACATCCTCGCGTTCAGATAGTTGCGTCCAAACGGTACGCGTCCAAATGTCCTGCTCCGTTCAAAAATAACGTGCCCATTTTAGATATGTATTCTTCTACTAGGAGCCATATATGCGCGAAGATACCCACTTTACTTATATTTAAACGGTCCCCTTTTTCTCTAACTTTGACTGAAAAAAGCTGTAGCCCTGTCTCATCTGAGTCCAACAAAAAAAAATCCATCTTTCTTAGTGTTTCGCTGAGGTATTGCTGATAGAAAGTTAAGGGGGGACACCTCAGAATTTAAAGAAGGTTTAATCTGCAACTGCAAAAGAATGTTTGAAATTGTTCCTTAAGTTTATCTCTTAATATCTGTTGTTCTTTTCCTCATTTTCTCAGCGGTTTTTGATCTCAAATAACTCGGATAATATGGAACTTAATAACATTGAATTATTATTATTTTTTGTTGGGATCGAAAGAGACAGTGCAACAATTTTCTAATTGGAAATTAGAGGACAGAGGGACCGTATAAAAATTACATTTTGTACATAAGTTTATATATATATATATATATATACGGCCCCTTAGTAGAAGAAATAACGTATTTCTAAAATGGACACGCTGTTTGAATACTTTTTTTTAAAATCATGTTTCTATCACCAATAGTCCAAAACATGAAGGGTGTGTAAGGATATAATTTAACATCCGGTATATTAAGTTGACCCGAAAGTTTTGTAGATGTGTGTCTGAGCTTTTGCTGCGTCTTTTTATAATATCAAAGTACTGTATATACTATACATTTTGTATTAAGTTGAAGTTCTATTTAGGTGTTCAGTCTGGCTTAATGTACCTTGAATACTCATACAGGATGTTCAGTATGCGACTTATCAAAAGCTTAATTTTAGGCACTTGATTTATTTTTGGAACGAAGGTAATGTTCCCCGTCGTTGAATAAATATTTATGAAATCTATGGAGATGATACTAAAATAATAAGTAAATCGATGATTTTTGACAGTTTCGTGAAGTTTTAAACCTAGGAGTTTCAGTGCAGAAGATGTGGAAACCCAAAATTTATCACTCGAAATTCAGGGGATATCCTAAACATTCCTAAAACTACAGTCCACTACCATTATATGACACTAGTCGGATAAAAACTGCACAAATCAATATTCAGCGTGTTACATATACTTCTGAAACACACTGAAAAGGACCCATTTTAAGCTAATTTTTTATTTTTTTTGGTCACAAAAAAGTTTCATGAATTAGGCTGGACTTATTTTTCGCATTCACTATACTGACCAGACCTCACACAATTTAACTCTTTCATATGTGTTTTTTGTTCCCATTAAAGTTCTTTACGTTACTCTCTCAAGTAATGCTGTCAATAAGAACTTTAAGACGAATTTTTTGAAAATACCAGAAAAATAACTGAAATTTCAACGAAAAAATAGTCCTTTGATTTTGTCTTTGAAATGTATTTTTTTTCCGCTCAAAAATTTACAAAAAAACACCCGGGAATTTCATTACGATCCTATGTCATAACATGGCCAAAATAAGATCGCAAACATACAAATCAATCCATTAAGCGATCGAAGGATGATAATATAATGATTTATCTATTTTATCATTCATTCACATATTTTGAAATTTTTTCCACGTCAATAATATTGTTGAGGTATTCCTTTTGCTATTTTCAAACGATCCTAGATTGATCAATCTATCGAATTTTTACGTGGAAAAGAAGTCCTTCGACAGCGATGACTTGGATTATCATGATGCATCTGAAGTTCACAATTTTAAAAATATTTAATGAGAACATCTATTACGTTTTTTCTACGCAAGGATGACCTGAATAGGAATGAAACGTATCTTATTATTATAAATGAAGTTAAAAAAATCTTGATTGATCGTTTGTCGATTTGATTGCCATTAGATCTGACAATTCTAAAACAGTACAAGACACGGTTTTACCGTCTCTCTCTCTCTGTTTTTTTTTCCTACACGTTAACTTCTAGGAATAGTATTATTACCTGTTGAAGGTGCGCGTCCGTGAAGAGGGAACTGGCGGCATCGACGTTAAAGCAGGCCGCTGACCCAGAACATAGAGTTACTAGCCCATTTGTAAGACTAGCAGGCGGGAGATAGTGAACATACCACGTGATATCGTATCGAGCAGCAACCCTTTGGTCTCGTCTCTTTCTTTTTCGTTCGGGTATTACACATAATAACACTCGCATGCATACGACATGGTGTTTTTTCTTTTCTCCTACCCACTTGTAAAAATAACGGTCATTGCCGTAGGCTCTGAGTTCACAAATATCCGGCTGTTTTGAGATGCGCTCAAATATTCTCTCCCTTTTTTTTCCTCAAGTCTTTTTTTCACCAAAAGATTGAAATATCTTGCCGATTATGTGCAAACATTTTTAGCCCTGTTTTAGCCATGCCCAGAATAATTTGGTAGATATTTCCCCTTGTAAAAGAACCATTTCAAAGCTTAAATAGGCACACAAATCAATATCTCCAGCTCGCAGCAATTCCGCTGGCAAAGGTTGGCAACGCCCCCTAGGAGCCGCGACGCACACTTTGAGAAACACCGCCATACGTTCTATACACACTGGTATATATCACTTTAGAATATATACCATTGGTATATATTCTAAACACTGTCATATGTTCTATCCGGGGGGAAAGCTGGAGTTGTTGATTGAACACTACATGTATTTTTGACAGGAATACGTCTTATAAGTCAGCTATCTGACCAAACTGGCTGCATTTCAAAAAAATGATGTAGCGGAAATACTTCGAGCAATAATACCTCAAGGCGTGTACAGGGTATAAAGTCATATCTGTCAACTCGTTGATGATAAAAATATACTTCCAATTAGAAAATGTATCCAAATAACGTGCCCATTTTAGACATGCCATTCATTTAAATAGGGGTCATATATGAGGGGGGCTCACAACCACAGTGTAGACCACGTCCATTTATCTTTATCGCGCTTATGAAACATGAAAATGATTTTTGTTGATCTCTGAAGAGACGGGCAATAACTTTTTGATTGGATATTAAAGGACAGGAGGATCGCATAAAAAATTAAATTAGATATTTGGTACATATACGACCCCTAGTAGAAAAAAATTACACGTCTAAAATTGACACATCATTTGGTACTTTTTTTAAGCACGAAAAGTATGTTTGTGTATCATATATGTATATGTTCGTATGTCTTTATCTGAAAGTACGTTTGCATCACCAACGGTTCAATATATAAAGGGTGCATACAGATATGACTTTACACCTTTTATGCAAATACAAGGCCACAATAAGCAAAATACCCAACGAGGTGGCTGAGGAAAAAATATATGCCCGTAACAATATGGATGTCATATTTCTAAAATATAGTATAGGACACATGAGTTTTTCGTATCTATATTGATAGATCTTATTTAAAAAAATTCGCGGATTTTGCACTCAAAGAAGGGGAGAGATAATCTGTTAGGGAAGATCCAAGTGAGACACTGTGAAATCCATCGTACGGCCTATCAAACACCATAATAGGAAATATTCTGCAAATGAGGCAGCAGGCTTGTGGCAGGGACGCACTGACTTATGTGGAAGTACCTTTCCTCACACACAATACACTATTGTTTTTTCCTTTTATTTTTAGAAGCTTCAACTACATAATAACTGCCGGGGATCGATGATCTTAAAGTATGACTACACCCCAGTTATCCCCAGAAGAACAAAAACCAGATGTATGAGGATTTTTCGCTCGGCCAAAATACATGAAATCAATAGGCTATCTGGATATTATGCCGAGGTGAACTTCAGAAAAAAGTGCCGTTCTCTCCACCCGGTAATCGAACACAGGACCTCTGGCATACCGGGTAAGTGCGCTGCCCATTATACCACAGAGAGATAACTCTTTTTTCCTTAAAACAAGCACAGTAGCGTGACTTGCTGAGTAGAGACTGAATTTAAGGGAGGAAAAGGCAGTCTCTCTGTCGTATAATGGTCAGTGCGCTTGCTCGGTATGCACGATGTCCTGGGTTCGATTCCCGGTGGAGAAAACGACGCTTTTTCCGAAGTTCACCTCGGAAATAGCCTATTGATTTTAAAAGCCAGTGTGTTACTGGTGGAGCAATAACTATTAATTCTTGCGCTGCTCTGAAAGCCGCATTAAAAATTTAAAATATTAAATGTAATTAAGACTAGTATTAATTAAATGTATAATATGGTAAAAAGTTAATTTGGAAAAGTCATGTGTCATTCAAATCGCATGTTTTTACCTCAGACTCAGCGTCCAAGATCCCAGATTTTTACCGCCAGGGCGGTAACCGCTGTGCACATCTGGAGACTCGCTGACAAAAAGTGCTGGATGTCGATGGCAGGGCCACACCTAGGGAAGGGCAGGAGGGGTCTGGTGCCCCGGGTGCAGGATTTCCTCCTCCTAACCAAATCATAAACCGCTGCTGTCTCAATGAAGAGATAATAGCAAGTGGTCGAAGAAGACCTAGGCCATGCTGGAAAATGTGCATATACCGGTATGTGTTGTGAATCTAACGTGAAATTTGTTTCTGTGTAATTTTTGTTATAGAGCGCTGCTATCTGCCATCAATTTTTCTAACTGCGAGTGAAGTGTAATGATTGAATTATTATACCGTTGTAGGCCTGTTTCTCTCTGTGGAGAGAGACTGATGCGAGACGAGTACAGGACCAGGAAAGGTATCAAATTTAATTTTTGTTTGTTAAAAAGTACGAAGAAGGGGGTGTCAAAATGTGCACTTGCTCCAAGCGCAGAGTCAAGTTATGTGTTTGGTTGCAACCCGCGATAGAAATCACTTTTAGGCCTATGTATACGACATTTTCTGTGTGTTTTTTTTTTATTTGTTTTTATTTCTGTGATCTAAAACAGTGAGACCCTTTATGGTTACACTTTGTACTTATTCATGTTTAAACTTGCAACCATGCTGATCACACAGTCTTCATCCATTTTTTTTAATTGATTTATTCCCACACGGGAAAAGTTGGCGTTCACTGTCTTTTTTTTGTTGTTGTCGAAATAATATCTATATTTTTTGTTACTATTTTGTACATGAGCAAGTCTTGGTGTGCCAAAGTGTTTTCTCACTTTATTACGTGCATATACAAATACAAATACAACGCCACAACAGGCAAATTGCCCAACGAGGTGGCTGACTTAAGAACATCATGGATCCCCGAGCCCCTACCTACTACTGCTACACCACACATGCACCCCCCCCCCCCCGCGGAACCCCCCAACGAAGAATCGGTACATGCGGGAATGTGCGTGTACGTGTAGTGCAACCTGACGTAAAGTTTGTTCCTGTGTAATGCTTGTTATGTGTAGTGCTGTCATCTGCCCCCAGTTTTATTAACTATGAGTGAAGTGTTATGGTTGAATGATTTACCGTTGTAGGACTGTTGCTCTCTGTGGCGAGACTTTTTAACGGGGAGATCGGCTCGCATTTGCGCCTTGAAGTTGGGAACCACAGAAAACCAACTTCAGCCGACCACCACTGTGGGGTTCGAACCCGGATCCTCGCATCACGAGTCCGGCACTATAACCACTCGACCACCACAGCGGCAATGTTCTTAATAGTGTAGCAATTTTCCCTTACAAAACAGCACAGGCAAAAGCGATGTGAATTGGATGCGCAGTGTGTATCATTGGGTGCCAAGGGAAATGATGTTTTCTCTAATGAGAAAAAATGCAATTTAAATGGACTCGATGTGGTTTTTGAATAGTACTGACCTATGCAATGACAGAGCCATATAGGCAAATCAAGACAGTTTTATTAGAATTTATATTTTCTGAGACGCCTCTCGTAACCTCTAGACAGTTTTTGTTTCAACAGGACAATGCTGCTGCACATGTTTCAAAATCTAAAAGGTGGTGCTTTGAAGCCAATTCAGTGGAACCCCTCGAGTGGTCACTGAGAAGTCTTTTTCTTAATCCTGATCATTTTTTGATCATTTTTGTCGCACCACGGTCATTTTTTGCACACGAGGGCTAATTAGACCGGAACTTACAATTTATTGCCGATTCCGAACGTCATTTTTTATACTCACCGAGAGGTTGGTGCGCTAACCCCTCGATGTGGGATTCCCTGCGATAGCAATCTTTTTCTGTTTTCACGTCACCGTTTTTGTTGTACTCTTGCGTCAAGAAAGTTTCTGACAAGAGCGAACGAACTCGCGACACCTCTAAACATCCTTTGGTACTTCAAGCGAGTATCATCTTATCGACCTGGGCTACCACGCCCCTTAATCCTGAAGAGCATTTTTGTAAGGCATTTTGACTCATGGAGGGTATACGCAGTACGAAAACAAACACATAATCATATTGCAGTCATCAAACAAGCTTGGAGGATGATTACTCAAGTCTGGTGTGTGTGTGTGTGTGTGTGCCAAAGTGTTTTCTCTCTTTATACGTGCAAATGTTATTTATCATTAGATGTCAATAGTGTCACCATCGATGGGAAAAATAAATCACGGATATATATGCGTAAAAAAAAACAAATGTTAAATATAATATCACGATGAACTTATAGATGTAGATTTCTTTTTGCTTTTTTTTTTTTATTCCTGAAGGTCACCAGGTGGGCATGATGGCATCATCTGAACGGATATTTCTGAGTTTACATTTCAATACTAATATTGACTTGAAGTTGACAAAGTTTGTACGTGTGTGTGGTTAAGTCACGCTATATTATCATTCCACGTTTGGACACTCAACCTCACCAGTTCTTTCCGCTTTGGTTGCTTGCGTGTTGCTGCTATTCGAATCGCGTTCAGAGGTTATGCTTTGATTTTGTGTATGTGTATGTATTAATTTTTTGGTTTTCATCAATGAAAAAAAAGAAGCTTGTTTTGATATTTTTGAGTGCTTTCGTGTGTATAAATATCCATAGTAAAATTTTGTTAAAACCATAAAAATTTATTCCAATACGAATAGATTTTTTTTTGTCGGAATATACTCCTAGTATCAGATTCCGATAGCAACTTTGCAATATTTTATGGAAATAGAGTTTAATTAGTACTGTACTCGAGCAATTTTTTTTTTTTAATCATCGGAGACTTGGACTTTCCTTTTTGTGAAATAACTCTTCTACTGCATTTAAATAGAGAAACCTGTGTCAACGGCATGAATTGTTAACATAATAACTTCGTTGTTTTATTGAGGAGAATTGCAGAAAATGTCCTTCTTAATATATCGAGGAGAAAAAAATGGCAGACAACCACGGAAAAATTGTCTGGTTAAGATTTGACTTGATGCTGCCGGCAAGTTTTATTTGTTTCAGGACACAACCTTTATACAGGATGCAAAGGGGAGGGGGGGGGGTTTACATAATGTGCAAAGGAAAGTCCCTTTATCCTGGAATAACTCACGAACCGTTGGTCTTTTAGAAGCATACTTCCAATTGGGGAAAAATACCCAAATAACGTGTGGACTTCAGATTATTCATATCATAGACCTCACCGTCATTCATATTGCCGTAAGGGACAGAGCGGGGGCCATGTTTGGTGTTATGTCATTCATATTGCAAGGGATTTCATAGTTATTAAAATAAAACAATTAACTTTTTATTTGGCTACCATGTCCTAAAAACCCAATTAGAAAGTTGTCGCCCTGTCTCCGATGAGTCCAACAAAAAACTCCATATTTTCAAGTTCAACATTCGCTTGGATATTTGAATTCGAAAATCGCGGAAAATTTAATAAAGAACCATATAAACTAACGAACAATCTCATTCTAGGCTTTATATGCTGTTCTTCTCCTCATTTTAAGTGATTTTCAAATTATATCTCAACAAATATTGCGCTGAAAAACACGGAATTTGTTTTGTTTATTGGGCTCAGGCGAGACAGGGCAACAACTTTCTAAATGGGGTTTTTAGGACAAGGCGACCAAATAAGAAGTTAATTTTTTTTATTTTAATAACTACACAATTTCTAAGAATATGAATGATGTATCTGATGTGTACAAGTAATTTGGATACTTTTCTAATTAGAAGTATGCTTCTAGGATCAATGGCTCGCACCAGGATGAAGGGACTTTTTCCTACTATACATTTTTTATGGAATCATGCTATTATGGGGGGTAGGCTTATACAATGAAAAATAGTTTCTAAAAAAGGGAAAATACAGTATAATTTGCCTTTCTGTTCTGCGATTCTTCATTTCATATCATACATACGACCACGGCCCCCACATCCTGGAGCAGGACCCCTAGGCTAGGATCTTTTGCCTGCCCTCAGAACAGACTTTCACGGGCCCCTTCATGATGAATTTATGCGTGAAAAAAGCAAAAATGATGAGAATCGTCCCGGGCCAGAGCCCTGTCAGCCTACCCTTGGGGGCCATGCATACGACTATACAGACAGGCCCATTTCGAGACATGTTCTATTCCTGACCACAGAGATGTCCTCTCCACTTGTTAATATAAGATTCATCGAAAGACTGGTTATTTGTGGAGATGATGATTAGGGGCCATTCATATCTTCAAAAAGGGTGGTTGATGACGTAAGAAACCTTCAAACTCCCCCTCCCCCCTTGTCATCAAAAGTCAGCAAATCCAAACCCCCCCCTCGATGTTGACGTAATACTTGAATGACCCCTTACAAGGAAGAAAATTCATCTCTGCCCGCACGGGGACTCGAACATCAGTCACTCTTTTGCTGGTCGAGTGCTCTACCAACTAAGGTATGGAAATATCATAACATAAGCTATGTGGTAATCATCATCTCCATAAATAACCAGTCTTTCGATGAATCTTGTATTAAGTGGAGAGGACATTTCTATATACATGTGGCCATCATTGCTGCCGACGTCCATGTACGGAGCCTTTCAACATATATATACGCTCCAAGGTTGCAACATTCCATCTGTTTCCATAGCTTAGTTGGTAGAGCACTCGTCCGGCAAACGAGAGACCGGGGTTTGAGTCCCCGTGGAGGCAGAGATGAATTGTCTTCCTTGTAATCATCATTTCCACAACTAACCAGTCTTTCGATGAATCTTGTGATACACTTACGTTGACACATATCCATTGTACAATACGGTATTACAGTATGCTCTCACAAGGAAATGCTCCCACGCTGAACTCATAAAATTCGACGAAAATTTTACAGGCGTTAGTAGACGGCTCAAAATTTGTACTGTGAAAAAAGTAGCTGCGGAATTGCAACAGAAAAGCTGTAAAAAATGAATACAAATCGACATTTTTAACGCCAAATGCAACCCTACTTAGCGAGGATTCAGAGAAAAGCGGCAAATTCTTAAATGAACTGTCCGTGTTTCCTCCGAATGAGTTTAAATCTGTTGTAAAGTTACTTTTTTGGTTGTATTGCATTCAAAAGGGTTGGAAATTGAGTTTGAATATACTTTTTTATTAGTCTAATCGTGCATTTCCTACACTTTTATTTTAAATAAGTGAAACAAATTAGCGAGTTGCAATAAGTTTTTGTTGTTTTGTTTAATGCTGAGAAGTCTTTCGCATGAAATAGCATTGTTGTATACCTCGTTGTTTTAGAATCTATTTTTTTAAACCAGCTGTGGCTTTCAAATAGAAAATGCCACCACATATTAATGTGTTCAACGTGGTGTGGATGCTGTACCACGAATTCTCTGTTCAAGAAATGGAGCTGACAGATTTTACAGAAGCCGAAATAAATTTAAAAAGTAAACTATTGGAAATTTTTTGAAAGAACCTGAATCTATTTGCGAAATGTTTAGTGATGACTCTGGACTTCAAGTCATCGGGTTAACAAAAGTGAATTTGAGAATTCTGATTTTGACATTATAGTTAAAAATGAGGAAATGTATGTAGGTGAAGAGTTAAATATATGAGGAATTCCAGAGAGAGAGAGAGAGAGAGTATATATATAAATCCCATTTGTGAAACTATAAAAGAGCAGTCGTGTTGAATACTGGCGTAGCAGTAAAAAAATGAAACATCGCACACTAAAATCTGTTCAAAGCAAGTATAGATTTGTAAAAAGTTTGTCTCAAATGTATTTGTGAGAAAATCAAGTCAACAAATTTGATGATAAGAGGCACAAACTATACGAAATTCAAAAATATGTTTTTCCAAAAGTTTCAGGATACGCAGGCGCAGGCATGTAAACGTGCATGACTCGGATTTGAAAAGCTGTTCTTGTAATAAAGTTCTGTCCCTAAAAATGTCATTCAAAGCTTCCGGAAAAAGGCTCTGTAATTTTAAACAGAAATGTAGAATTGTTAGCAGAAAAATTACTAAAATGATCGCTCAAAAGTAGATTTATGAAGAGATATTATGAATCATATTGTAAATGCTTCAAAAGCATATGTAAATGATTAATGCATTTTTTTTAAGAATTCGCAGTTGAAAGATAACCAGATGTTTAATACTGATCGATCGGGTTTCAAGGGTTTCAATAAAGAAATTCATTCGGGGAGAACACCTGATTTTTTTGGGTTCAAAACATATTGAAAGTGCTGCACAATTTATCCATGCTACGACCCATTCATATACTGTAATGCCAACAATCAGCAAAGATGGAATGCTGCTATCGCCTTTATTTGTTGGTGTATTCTGAACCTAAAGGACAATTTGGAACCCAAGTTCGGCAGAAAATATTTCAAGCTGACAATATTCATACCGCTTCTCAATCGGGGAAAATGGGATCAAAAGAACTGCGTGAATATTTATCGGAAGTATATTTTAAAAACACACCGAGATGAAACCATACTTTTAAAGTGGATTCTTGGCCACCCTTCAAAAACAATGATTTGATTGAGTGTATTACGCCACCGGGTAAAATCGTTCATGTGTTTGTGATACCACCTAAAACCACTCATCTAATACAACCGCTTGATAGGTACTGTTTTCGGGTGTGAAAAAATTTCGTTCGAAAATTTTCAGATTTAGTTATGATTAAACAAATACAAATCGATTTGTTTCATCGAGACAATATTTTTATAAAGTACAATTCATTGCACACAAACAGTTTTCTTCACCACGCTACGTCAACATGTGGAAATATTCAAGGCATGCATGCTCATACTCAGAAACGCATCCTGGGCATTTCGAGAATTCTGTTGATTTCATATTTATTGCAAACAACGTACTTGGCTGCTAGAAACAAAACTGTGCATCCAAAATATTCGCTCGCTGTAGCTGGTGTAAAATACGTTTCGGCTTTATGCATTTCTTCAATGAGCCTCATATTTTTGTAACACTTTCAATTTATAAAGAAATTAACCCTTTAATTCGACCTGAATCAACTATAATCAATTATATCTGTTGTAAACTATGCAAGATAGTACTGATGCATCTAATCTGCATATTCTGGTTTTCGAGTGATACTTTTAAGAAGCTATTTTTCAAATATTAACGCCTCTAAATACAGCATAAAGCACGTTTTGATAGTATAAACGCATTAGATGTTTTCGTTAATTTTCAAGAATGCAAAGTCGCCAATTGATGCTAACTATGGGTTTGGCATCCCAGACCCAATTTTCAACATTAATTTACACCTCTCCTAATGCAATTCCGCAGCTACTTTTTTCACAGTACATATTTTGAGCCATCTACTAACGCCTGTAAAATTTCCTTCGAATTCTATGAGTTCAGCTTGGGACCGTTTCCTTGTCAGTCTGAATTGGAATTTTAAAACATTTCAAACGAGAGCTAAGTATCAAACCACTAAAAAGTTTTTGGACCATGAACATGGCTTTGGGGCACTAGGCTTTATTGTGTAATCGATAATTTACATACTCACTTATTAGTTATTATTTAAGGGGCACTGGATTTTTTGAATGCCATTGATTATTAATTATGCGCAGTTCTTTGATCGCTGCTTGTGTTCAACAGATTCCTCAACCATTTTAAGAAACTCGTTTCTGTCATTGTAAAGTCTCGGAGCCTGAAACAAATAGCTAATACTCCGGGGGAAAATTGCTCAACAATGAAAATGACAATAAGGTATTGTTTATGCTACACAAAAAACAAGACTTTTTATGAAAAGTCCTTAGTGATAACAATGCTTCAAAGTAAAGTAGAAACTCATCAGTAAGTCAGGCGTGCATGACAGAACTTTCAGGAACACCTTACTAATGTTTCATACATATACCACGAGAAGGTCGATACGGTCTAGTGATAAAGGCTATAACAACCGGCAACAGCGTTACCTCTCATAATGTCGATAGTTTTGGCATTTATTGTTCATATTAACCTACAGTTCATCGGATGATAATGACAGACAACATAATGTTTTTTATGAAACGATTTCTACTATAAGCTCTACACATTTAATAATTAATTAGTTATTGATACTAATAGGAGTCCAACTACTGTAACTGGGATATCCAACTACTCCAGGCCATTTTTATAAAAAAATTAAAACTATATATATATATATATATATACACTAGACGACAAGTGTCCTCAATTGAGAACAGAAAAATATGGCGATATATTTGAAAAAACAAAAGTGGAAGCGAAACGAAAATGAATTGTGTTAGTTATTCAAATTAAACTGTTATTTAAATCGGGCGGCCAACCCGCGGAACGTGCGCCACAAGTGGCACACCATGGTATCAGGAGTGGCCCGCGAACGCTTTTCAAAAATTGAATTATATTCCATTTTTCAATCAATGTATATCTATGAGTTCTGGGGGGGGGGGGGCTAAACCCTCTTACAAAGTTTATTGGGGAGGGGAGGCCTAAGCACCCTGAGTCCTCAGGTTCCGGTGTATATGCCCAACGTGGTGTAGGTAAGGTGACAACTTCTACCGATATGTGTACATACACAATCTGCATTGCGATAATCGAATTTATTACTCAAAATTTAAAAAAAAAAATAATAATTTTCTCTTACAAAGATTAATAGAATTAATTTTCTTTATAGAATTAAAGACAATTTATAACTCAAAAGAGTGACAAACTAAACATTTTTTACGAAAATAAGAGGACAGCTACGAACAATATATTACAGGAACGGAGAGAATATTCGTATCCCATAAAACAGGACGTATGGTCTGCCTGTTAAAATTCGTAGTCATTTTTAATTTTGATTTATTTACTTTATACATATAGTAATTTGTTTAGTTTTTGATATTATAATGTTTTTTCTGTATATATATATTTTTTTTTTAAATTGGATTATTATCTTTTTTAAGTGGCACGTGCATCAAAAATAATCTTGATTGTGGCGTGGCTTGGAAAAAAGTTGGCCACCCCTGATATAAATAATAAATTACAAAAGAATCAATTGCATGAAAATAACAATATAATGCCGATAATATAAGGTGGAAAACCATAAGTCGGCCCCGAGATAATAAAATACACTAACATCAAGAGTTTATTTCTGAATCAAAAATGGCTTCTCGAAAATTTTTCCAATGCCAATCTCTGAGTATGGTTATCATCTACACGTGCTAAAATATACAACATCTAGCTACCAAGCATCACATTCTTCGCATTCCTCGGAGTGGTATGCTTTTGAAAACAACGGAGGACACATTTGGTCAAAAGTAACTTCATGCCCCTAAGATAAATAAAAGGCCTCTTTCTTCAGGAATTGAAGTTATTTCTAAGACCAGTGCAGGAGTCATAACCAGTGACAAAAAAAAAAAGTCATGTATATAACCCACGTGTCATAATTTTTTCTCATTACTGGGGGGGGGGGGGGGAGGCAAATAAAAAGGCTCGTGAGTCGAAAAAATCCCCCCGGTTAACATGTTAAAAAAAAGTCTTGAACTACTCAACACAGCATGATTCAAATTTTTTGTCCATAGCAACTCTACAACCGTTGACTTAGAAGTACACTTTTAATTACAAAAAATTTTTAAAAAAAGTTCCACGTTTCTAAGTGATATTCACTGAGATATTTGAATCCAAAAATGATAAGCAAAGTTTTGAAAGAACAGCATAAACTAATGGACTTTTTTCTCTCATTTATGCCGTTCTTTCCCAACTTTTCTCCAATTTTTGAATTCAAATATCTCAGCGAATATTGCACTACGAAACATGATTTTTTTTGTTGGCCTCAGGAGAGACAGGGCAACAACTTTCTAACTGGGGTTTTTAGCGCACGGGGACTGTATAAAAATGTTAACTTCTTTACTTTTTATGTGTACGATCCCTGAAACATTTTCCTTACGACATTTTAAGAAATCGCATACCATTTGAAAAATTTTTCTAACTGAAAGTGTACTTCTCTGAAGTCAACGGTTGCAGAGACAGTCTTACGGACAAACAATTTGAATCACCCTGTATAGCAGACAATATTCTCTGATCAGTGACTCAAATTTGAAAATCAACTATCGAAAGAACTAGATCTGACCTTATTTGAGTTTGATGTATTAAGTAAGTTGGAACAAAAATTTATTTATCCACAAATCTTGAAATTTCGAGATTTTGCCCTGGTGAATTTCTGCAGCATAGATACAGCTTATTGGCCATGAGCAAATGAAATTTTCATCTCCTTACAAGTCTTCAATTTCTAAAATCAAAAGGCAGAGAGCCTAATGTATACGTGCATCCAGACATGTATCTTGCCGCTGTGGTGGTCGAGTGGTTATAGTGACGGACTCGCGATGCGAGGACCCGGGTTCGAACCCCACAGTGGTGGTCGGCTGAAGTTGGTTTTCTGTGGTTCCCAACTTCAAGGCGCAAATGCGAGCCGATCTCCCCGTTAAAAAGTCTCGCCACAGAGAGCAACAGTCCTACAACGATAAATCATTCAATCATAACACTTCACTCATAGTTAGAAAAACTGGTGGCAGATGGCAGCACTACACATAACAAGCATTACAGAGAAACAACAAAACTTCACGTCAGGTTTCACTACACGTACACGCACATTCCCGCATGTACCGATTCGTTGGGGGGGGGGTTCCGGGGGTGTGTGGGCGGAGCGTATGTGTGGTGTAGTAGTAGTAGGTAGGGCCTCCAAAAAATGGCTCGGGGATCCATGATGTTCTTAAGTCAGCCACCTCGTTGGGCAATTTGCTTGTTGTGGCGTTGTATTTGTATCGTCTTATGTATTGGCCCTCTAGTTTCAGCTGGTGACGACTTTGCTTGAAGATTGAAAACGCATATTGGATCAAGAATTCGGCCATGTCCATCTTCATCGATATTTCGGTGATATTTGATGATTACACCTAATGCTGATCCTATCAAGAGATTGCGGTGTCGTGCTAAAAAAAGAAAGCCAATCAATTGCTAACAAGTTGCTATCGGCTCTACAGTAACGACCGTGGGATGTATGGCTGAGGTCCAATCCATACCTGTTCCGGAGACTTGTCAATGTCTTGATGCATAAAATCCATGGTCAAAGCCAAAGATGGCCGCAGTGAAATGCATTCTTACGATATCAGCACGCGTCTTCTCACACTGGCCAAAAAAATTCACTTGTAATTTTACGTTTTCAGGAATGTCCAGTTTTTTTACCCGTAACGTAAAGATTTAACCATTCTAGGTTTACATTCATAGCCAAGAAAGACACAACACATTTATTCGATCAAAGTCGATGCCCATTTGCATGAAAATATTCAAGTAATCTCAAAGAAATAGACATTTTTTGTATTGGACTGAGAAAGAGCCGTCTCACTCTGTATTCATGTAATAATCCGTTTTAAGTCGGATGTTCTAATTTTTTGAAACAAAAAGAAAAAAGTAATTTTACATTTTTAAGACGCATTCAATCTACTGCGTGCAATTTTTTTTTACCGATATATTCAAGAAGAACCTCTTGAAGAAGATGGAAATGAAAATCAAAGCCATACTCTTGTAAAAATTGGACTTTCTAACTTGAGTATTTCATAAACTGCGCTCGTTTATTTCTTGGATGTTACAATTTTTTTGAAACGAAAGTGTATATAACCACATTCGTGATGTCAATTTTTTCTATTTTCCAAGAAATTTTGTGACTCATTCCATAACGCGTCCTTGAGGAAACAGCCACACGACACCACGCTTTTTGGATTCTCCTCTGACTTTACCTATTCTTACTGCGGGTTATGTTAAATGAATAAGATTCTTCAATGCTCACACACTGATTGCGATCAAGTTGTTTCGTTTTCAGTCTCCATTTCCTTAAGAAAGAAATTCAGAAAAAAAAAATAAAGAAGCTTCTTTTTACCAATAATTTTTGTCTGCAAGGTCATGAAGATATCTATCATTTTCGAACTAGAAGATTGGGAAACAGCTTCTTTTACATTCACTTTTATGCGGATTGCGTGAAATGTCATCAAAAAGGTGAAACGATACATCCGAAAAAAAAAAATTGTTTTTCTTTTCGCCGAATGCCATAATAATACTGTGACGATGGCTCGTCAAAAATGCTAATATGTCATCGGGGTCCGATACTATTGTTTATAAAGACTGTTTATACAAAGTTATAAAGGTCATTTTTTTCAGCAGCACGTCATTTGTGAGCAGCACGTTGAAGATTCCTGCTCTAACATAAGGAAGTTAGAAATGGCGTCATAATTATCATACCCATGAATTCCTTGTTAGAAACAAACCCGAAAATTGCCGAAAATCTTTTTATTACACATTTTTCAGTTGAAATTTAACAATTTTATTATAATGACTGAAGATGGCAAAAAGTGGTCATGATACACGAGTACAAATCTGTTCGGTGGCCGAATGGTTAGCCCTCAAACCTCTGGTTCGAATTTTACATATGGCATGGAAGCGTAGCCATTCGAAATTGACTCCAAATTGTTGGTCGCGGTAATTAGTCCTCGTGTGCGTGGTGCGGCAAATTTATCAAAGGAGTTTGAAGAAGTATCATTTTCTGATCGTATATTCAGGAGGGTTATAAGAATTTCAACTCTCAGAGTACGGACACCCCTGGTTAATCATATTTTTCGACACCAAGGGTGGTCGTCCATTGGAAGCGACAACAAGCGGCAAGCTACGCGAGCGGCAACAGCCGACATTAAGTCCGACGACAAAGGGCGTTTGACGTCGTCCCCTAAAAGCGACTTCTACACGCTACTCAGTTCGCGACTGTACTTCATGCCGAGTGTGTTCGTTAAATAATCTTGAGAAAACATTGAGAAACTAAAATATTTGAAAATGTATTAATAAATTTATAAATTGATTTATTAACGTCCACACTTAATCACACATCTGACACAAACTCGAAGGCGTTCTTGTTGTAAATAAATGAATAATTATATTCAATCGATCATATATATATACTACTTACCATCACAACCCATGAACGGCAATTATTACATTTACAGCTCCCATGTTCACGCGGGAAAAGTAGGGGGTGGGGAGAGAAAGAGAAAGAGAGACTATAAGGAGAGGAGGGAAAAAACGGAGAGAATTGTGCGGAAAAAAAGTAAACAACCGTACTGCGTCTGCACAGATACAAGAGCCGTGTGATCCCTCAGGAATCGGAAATTTTTCTCGTCCACTGTTGTAACCGGAAATCACTGGAGGAAGATAAACGCTGCTAATAGTTGCACATACAGAGAACTGTGCGTAACTTGTTTATTGCTTCAAGTCACTGCCAGTGGATGACCGGACTAAAGCGTCATACCCAGGCGACTAGAGCTCAAAAGTAAGTTAAATTCGGTAAAATTGACGACCTGCTTTATCCCTCATTTCAATGATTTTTGAATTCAAATACCTCAGCCAATATTGCACTTAGGAACATAATTTTTTTTTGTTGGCATCTAGAGACAGGGCAACGACTTTTTAATTGAAAGTTAGAGGATGGGGGGGGGGCGTATCAAAACTTAAATTTTGTATGGCGGTACATATACGATCCTTCGTAAAATAAAGATGGGCACGTTATTTAAATACTTTTTCTAATAAGGAGAAGGTTGGAGGGGGGGGGGTCCGTAGTCTTTATTTTATTGGCACAAAGGGTCAGTTGAACACAAAAGGCGAAGAGCTTCTGGTCTAGTTACTTTTGATTCACCCTCTGTACTTACTGTTGATTCACACTTGAAAACAGGGGTTAATTTCAAAAACTTTCCATATAATTAATCAGGGGCTATACAAGATATCGCAAAAAAAGACTACTGTGGGAAGAAATCAGGAAGTCAATTCATTTTCTCTCACAACGAGTGACGACAACTTCGTTGAATTTCCCACTATCCGTAATAAATCGTAAAACATTTGAGCGATTTTTGTTGGTTTCATGTGTGTCACGGTCACAGCACCATCCTCGACACTTTCTCTTCCGAGTGAAACTTGTATAAAAACCCAATCTCTAGATAAATTTCGCAACGGAATAAAACAAAAATAAAAAATGTCTACCCATCGGGGACCAAATGAGCAAAAAGTTTCATGCGTTAATGGCGTAAACTTCCGTTTTTGTCATTTTCCGTTGAAGCATGTTATTTATATTTTACATTCCGTATGAAAGTAAGGGATGGGTTCACAGCTGCACAGCAAACTAATAAATTTATCACCAAAGACAAGAAGGAAAAAAAACTCATTCTCGGAAAAACAAAATGGAGTTATGCTTAGTCCAACTACCACGAATGTAGTAGTAGGTGAAATAAAATTTAGCAAATGTAAACACACGTCGGTGAAATGGAACACGTGTTTTTCGATTTCCAACGATTGATTTGATCTCTAGGAAAAAACCAGATAAAATGTGGGTCCCAGATGTGTTGTCACGCAATTTTTAACTACGTACGTCTGTGTGTTCTAAGCATGTAGAAATTTTTGTTGGATAATCACATGGTTTGTGGGATTATTGGGTGTGAGAATGAGAGATGCTTCCATTTCCTCACTCGTCCAAAGATGTCGATTTAAAAATAAAAAAAAGGATTATATCTCTTGGATTGGTGAATGACAGTAAGAGAGTGGAGAATGTCCATATTTCTCAATAAGAAAGCGTACATGCGGAACGAAACGTGAAGGACAATTTTCCAAGTGCGGTGTTGCGGAATACCGTCGGCCAAAAAAAAGTCCACTGAACGATTCTGTGCCTAATATATCAGCTGATCTTGATAGATATACCACCGAATTCCTAAAGCACGATTCCATACAAAATGGGCTTTACGTATGTTTAGTGTATTATGTGATATATGTTTATCTTCCCTGAATAATCGGACTATTCATCAGCCGGGATACGATTTTCATGTTAAAGACATTATAGAAAGGAAAGAAAGATTAATTGAAGATATATTGCACATTTTGTCGTGATTGTGAATAAATTGTGATTTTTTTTTTCGCCTCATCACGGTCATTTCGTCCACAGTCAAATGATTACGAGAATCCTTCTTTTTCTGGGATTAGAACTCAAGACCGAAATCAATCAAATTCATCAAACTATTCAGTTTTGTAGGCATAATTGGACGCTTTGAGAAAAATACTTTGACTTCTTTAAGGGGCACAGCAGAAATCATTAAATCCATCGTAAAATGCCATATCTTTTTTTTAATGGAGTAGACTTTTCCTTCCGATTTTCAACAGGTGCAAACATAGCGGTATAGGGAAAAGTGTTCCATTGAGAAATCAACTTTACAAGGTATCTGGGCTTGTCAATACTAAAATAAGAGGCTTTCAAACAGGTGACATATCTCGTCATTATCGCTTAAAAAAGCAGGAGAGATTGAATGCGATTCTATTATATAATTTTAGCAAACTTTATATTCTATATAACTTTTTCTATTACATATTTTTAGCTGATGAATGATCTAGTACAGTGATGGGCAAACATTTTAAGAGCGGGCCAAAAAACAAAAAGAAAAAATTTTTTGTGGACCGGACATATTCGGACATTGGTTTATAAAAAATTTTTACGCTTAGAAATGAAGTGGTGGAATGTGAGTTGTATACTTTGAAGACTGCCACGGTTTCATTGCAAATGAGAGACACTGGTTTATTTTTCATAACTGTGGAAAAATAAATAAGTATACTTTAATAGCTATTGTGCATATTTATCGCACGTGTTCTATTTTTGCATACGGAAAAGTTTTTAAATAAACTTTTATTTGAATTCTCACAGCTATATTTTCCATACTCGATAAAGTAAAATAACTTACCATACGCAATAAAAAAAATAAACACCCTCTTAAATGAATTTTTTTTTCAAATACGAAATTGAAAATTTCTATATTATTACAGTAGTCTCCCTTATCCGACATAAACGGGCCGGCTGAACGACGATAAGCGAAAATGTCGGATAATAGGAAGGTGTTAAGAAAAAGCCTATTAAACGTCAAACTATGTTATAATTTTACACATTACGAACCTAATTATCACGTTTTACAACTTTCTTTTCGTCGCCATTTTATTTGCGTAAATTTCAACTTTAAAACAATACAACCACGTTTGTCAAATTAACACACACGTACGCATGTAACAGACGATAAACCGATCCGCATACAATGATAAACTGCACTGTACTGCACTGAGTAGTGAGTGAATGAGGGTGGGCGAAAGACAGACACATGAGTCATAGTGTAGACGGGCACGCCACTGTACGGTCGAGAGCAACAAAAAATAGACTATGCTCACGCTCGCAGCTTGCGGTACTTGTTGCGGTTTTTTTTTTTTTTTTTTGCAGTGGGACGTCGGATAATACGGAATGTCCGATAAGCAAAGGTCGGATAAACGAAACTCTATTTTGAAATCTGCGGCAGGCAGGTTAGAACCTGTAAGCGGGCCGTAGTTTGCTCATCAATGAGCTAGTAGATGGTTCTGCAACTTGGTGACGACGGCATAAAACTATCTCATTGTGGTAATGTGGTGTGGTCTTGAACAGTTGAGTTATCTCTGTTGTCCATGTGTGAAACACAAGCCTTTTTTTCATTAAAAATCACGAGTTTTATAACTCTAAACTTCATCAGGTAAGTTAATTTGATTCTCTGTGAACTTTAACAATTACCGTAATCCGTCGCGGGGCTACTTTGCGCCTAGAGGGGTAATTTTGCACCAATCCGGAAAAAAGATTCATTGCAACCTAGCCAAACCATCCGAAGATGGTTTCTCTGGGCGGTCAGCGGTCATGTCTGTCTGTTACCTAGCGGCTATTTTAATGAAAATGTCTCAACGGTTTTGATTTTTCAACGTATGGATTTGAGTTAATGATGTAACTACTATTTTGGATATCGTTTGCTAAACATATCTGTGCTAGTTGATTCCACAAAAAGTTTCATTTTTCTGTCCAAAAAAGGACTTGATATTCTGTTTATTTATGAGTTAGAAACATTTTTTTTACAAGTCATACCTATAAAGTTGTAATTTTACTGATTATTTATCATTATATACTCTCGATAGTAATTTGATCGTAATGTTTTGAGCAAAACCGAGGCCACTTTGTACCACCCAAAAGGTCATATAAAGCAACCCCAAAGTAGTTTTTAACTTCGTTTTAGGCATAGGCGGACATAGACTTGGAAGTCTGGGGGGGGGGGGGCAAGGTCATTATTGCTGGTGGGGGGGGGCACGATGATGATGATATCAATTCACATATACCCCCCCCCCCTCCCGTATCTCCACCCATGGTTTTAGGCTTAATTCAGTTTGTCATGAATCCTATTATGTTCAATATGAATATTGCTTGTCTCTTGTTTTTGATGAAATAATACAAAATTTCATTCTTATTAGGTGCTTTTTTACATGTAAAGTGAGATGAGCTGCACTTTTGTGAAAATTTTGATCATTTTTTATTTGTAGGTATATTGATCAATTTTGATCAATATACCAACAGGGTGATTCAAATTGTTTGTCCATGGGACTGTCTCTGCAATCGTTGACCTTAGAAGTTTTCTTTAAAATTTTCAAATAACATGCAGTTTCTTAAAATGTCCTGATTTATTTGAGGGGTCATATACATAAAAAAGTAAAGAAATTAACAAAAAAATCCCAATTATAAAGATATTGCTCTGTCTCTCCTGAGGCTAAGGGGCCGTTCAAGTATTACGTAAGCAAATTTTTAGCCATTTTTGACCCCCCCCCCCCTGTCAGCAAAAGTCAGCAAAACGCTGCCCCCCCCCCCGTCAGCAAAATTTCGTCATCAGCTCTGCCCCTCTGAATCCTAACTCATATTTTCATAAGGGGTGGTTGATTACGTAAGCATTATCCAACCCCCCCCCTCCCCCCCTTGTCATCAAAAGTCAGCAAATCGGAACCCCCCCCCCCCCATCGATGATGACGTAATACTTGAACGGTCCCTAACAGAAAAAAAGTCTATGTTTCAAGTGCAATATTCACTGAGATATTTGAATTTAAAAATTCGAAGAAAAGTTGGGAAAGAACAGCATAAATGATTAAAAGAAACGCTGTGCGTTAGTTAATGGATGGATGAAGCGAGAAGCTATCCATACATAGATAACACAACATAGGTGTACTCTGGATTTTCTCAGCGTAGGGGGGGGGGAATTCCAAAATTTTGTTTCTTCTGCAAAGGGGGAGGAGTTTCCTTTTTTTCCTCTAAAATAACACTATATTCTCGGCTCAGGAAGAAGGTTAGAAACCCTTCCCCACGGTAATGTCAGACAACCATAATTTTTTATGGGCAGTGTATTTTATTTTATCACGTAATCATTAGTTTTTATCAGTTTTATTTTAGATTGTGTATTAGTTCTTTCGCGATAATTACTCTTATTTTTGGTTGCCGTATTGTAGTTATATTTGACATCTGTATTTTTTATGGGCATATTTTTTCAGCCACCGCGTTGGGCGTTTTGCCTCTGTACTTGTATTTGTATGGGTATATATAGAAATAATTTCAAAATTTATGAAAGAAAAACGTAATTTCAGAATTCAATGATTATTAAGAATAATATTAATTATTAATAATTAATTTAAGAATTAATTGAAATTCAGAGAAATAATTTCAGAGTTTACGAAATAAATCATTCCTAAATTTTTTGTTTTGGGACGAAAATGTGCAATGGCGTGCAATTGACGGCAATTCATAAGGCGTAATGTATCAAACCTCATGTTATCATGTGATGTAAAGTTGTTATTGCAGAATTTTTTTTAAATTAAAAAAAAAAACAGCTTGTGAAAAACCAACTTCTCTTTTGGTCACGAAACTTTTTCTTGTCACGAATACTAAAGCAATAAAAAGAAAGCGACCAAAATAATCATCATCACATGAAAAAGGAATAATAATGTTACAGCGAGAGACAGTAAATTTAGATAATGATGTACGCGTGTATAGTTTAGATAATAATATATTGCAGACCGGAACAATACGCAACAAAACGGAATTACTCGGTGCATGACTTCTTCATTTAATGACCACTAATACTTTTCCGAATTATAATCTCGGAAATTCTTATATATTGTGGTTTTTTTAATGTGTGTTGTGTTTGGTTCTTTTTTTACCTTTTCATCCTTCTATACCAAGAGTTCTTAACCTATGGTTTGCGTTGGGTCGCAGGGGCTTCCAAGATGAGCCGTAAAAATTTATTTAGTCAGGGATTCTTGAGCTATGGGTCAGGACCCAAAATGAATTCGCATGTGCTTCTGAAATGGGTCATACAGATTCACTTGCAGCCAGGGACATTTGAGATAAGGGTCACCAACCAAAACTTGAGTCGCAGGGGCTTCCGAGAGGTGATGTCCCGTTTCGTCTTTTCCCGATTCATCCTTAGGTCGGAATAGTCCCGTTCCATCCGACCTCTTCTTACCCCTCCCGCTTCCTGGATTACTGTCAATCAAGATAAAACACCCCGTGGTTTCACACTGAGAAGAAAGGCGAGTGATTGACGTACCAGCAAAATGTCTGAAACAATTCATATTTGACCGTATTGCAGGAATGTCCCGTATTTTCAGTAATATTCCCGTGTTTTTTATTGTTCTCACTTTTTTATGCACTTTTCAAGTTTTTTTTTTCAACGAAACATATTTGAATTGACAATCTATACTGAAATTATGAATGAAGATAATTTTCGTCACTTGTAAATTATATTGTGATAAATTACGTATAAATATTCATCTAAACATATTTTTATGTTCTCGATTTTTTTTGCCCCGTGAACTACATTGCGAGATTTCCAATAAATTCTTCATTACCTTCTAATTGATAATTTATGAGCAATAACTGGTGATTTTGCCGTCGTATGACCATGTTTTTGGTGAAAATTGTCGATATAAGCTCCAAATTTCCCGTATTTTTCTGAATGAAATATGTTGGGTGTGCAATGAAATATACACGCAAGTCATGATGGAATGAACTCTATTGAAATATATGTATTGTAGCAGATCTTTGTGCTTCTCTTTCGTTCAGGAATTTCATCAATATTTAGCAAATTCGTAGTAAATTTCAGTTTTGGATACTATTATGTCCCGTATTAAGGATCACAATTTCCCGTATTTTTCTCGTTTAGATATGTTTACCTTTAGAACGAAAAGGTTGTAATTTTCTATTTTAAATCATAAGAACATTACTGTATTTATATCAATTACAACAATGCAGTAACTTTTCGGTCCGTTACAGTTAAATAACCATCTCTGCTCTCGGGCAGCACAATTTGCTAATTATTTCTGAAATTCCTGAACGACAGGGAATTGCGATTTGTAAAAGATCTGCTACAAATCGCAGTAAAAAAAAATCATTTTAACAGATATATTTCAATAGAATTTATTGCATATTGTGTGTGACTTGGATGTTTATTTTATTGTACACCCAATATATTTCATTCAGAATAATACGGAAATTGGGAGCTTAAATATGGTAGAATACGGAATATCGAAAATTTTCACCAATAACTAATTAGTCATAAGACGGCAAAATCACCGGTTCTTGCTCATAAATGATCAATTAAAGGAAAATGAAGAATTTATCGGAAATTGCGATGTAGCTCATGGGGGAAAAACTTAGAACATGACAAATATGTTTAGATGAATATTTATATTTATACGTAATTATATATCATAATAATAATTTACAAGTGATGAAAATTATCTTCATTCGTAATTTCGGTAAAGATTGTCGCTTTAAATAGGCATCGTTGAAAAAAAAAAGCAAAACAAAAAACAGGAAAGTATAGAAAGTGAGAACGACCAAAAACACAGGAATACCATTAAAAATGCGGGACATTCCTGTGTAATATGGTCACTCGCTACATGTATCGCGGATCCTTCAAGTGATCCGGAAATGTGTCCGGGTCACTTGAGTGAGTGCTCTAGAAATGTGTCGCGGGCAGCTTAAGTGCTCTGAAACTGTACCGTGCGTCACACAAATGATCCGTAATTATGCCGCAGATCACTTAAGTAATCTGGGAATGTACCGCGGCTAACTTGAGTGATGTAGAACTACACTGCGGGCCGCTTAAGTGCTCTAAAACTGTGCCTGTCACTTAAGGAATCTTTAAATGTGGTACGGACCGCTTAAGTTTTCTGGAACTGTGCCGCGGGTCACTCAAGTGATCTCTGGATATGAATCCACGGGCCTACTTGAATGATCTGAAAATGTGGCATCGGCCGCTTAAATGCTCTGGCATTGTGCCACGGGTCACTTGAGCAATCTATAAATGTGCCACTTGGTTAATTTTTACAAAATTAGGTTTGAGGTGGCTGGCGACATCAGATAACCCCGAGGGCCGCATTTGGCCCGCGGACCATAAAAAACGGGTGAATTTCTTAAAGAGAGAAATTTTAAGTTCTTAGTCTTCAAATAGCATTGAAATAATAACAGAAATTCACTATAATATAAAGGTATTTTCTTCGGTATTTTAATTCTTTTTTTTATGTTTTTGCATCAAAAAAAATTGTTTTTGATCGTCGGGGGGGGGGGGAAGGTTCGTGTCCCCCTCCCTTGTACGTCTCTGACACCAATGCACGTCAGGAGGTAAGGGGCAGAGCTGACGAAATTTTGCTGATTGGGGGGGGGGGGGGTTGGGGGTAAAAAATGGCTAGAAATCTGCTGAACGTAATACTTGAATGGCCTTTAGCAAAAAAAAATATACGCCTTTTTTTTTGATTCGCAGAAACGTAAGAATGAATAATAATAAAGAAGTGTGTTGATGGATTTGTATCATAATTTACGTGAAGCTGAATATAGCGCAAACAATATTTTATGATGAATATGCTCTTGAGTTTGTGATAAGAACTAATGAAATATCGTGTTTTTTCTAGAAAGCTCGTTGGAGAAAATAACACAAAAACAGTAAAACGATTTTTCAGCAAGAGTTTCATCATGTTTGATGGTTCCCTCAAGAAAAAATATTTTCACGTATCAAAATGGTCAAAATAGGCTCTAAAAAAAGGATTTATAATTAACGGAACAAAGGAAAAATAACTAAAGCTTCCCGATATTAAGGGTCCGAAAAGCGGTTAAATATTGTTTGCACTTACTCCGTTTGCTGTTTCAATTATAGCTTATAAAATAGCTGCATTTTTTCAAAATTGAATTGATTTCATGTCAAAAATAGTGTTTGTGGTCCCTCAAGATTAAGTCGATTCCAGTGCCAGCATTACCAGACGCCGATCCCGTAAAGAAATGAATAGTGGAGCTCCTTCGAGTTACGAATGATTCCAACGATCCTGTGGTTTCAAATTTCGTTATCATACTCCGAAGGTTTTTAACATTCATTGGACCTGTTCGAATTCTCTTCCTTTGATGATGAGTACAGACAGTGCTCGATACTAGAAAAAGGTTGAAGACCTCTGCTCTATGCTATTTGCCGTGCATACGTGAAAATACATATTCAAAAAAAAAAAAAATCATTATATAGGCCTATATTTATTTCTTTTCTCAATTGTTTTGTTATTTAAAAAGTACATCTGTTAGTGTCATTTTAGTACAAAATACAGCTGCGTAAATTCAATAATTTTTTTTATCTAAAAAGAGTTGATTCCTTGCTGGTGTAGCTGCAAAAATTTGACATGTTCAGAAATTTATAAAATCGCATGAAATTGAGAGGGTTGAAAATAAAATTCAAGATAAAAACTATTCAACTTTGCGCAAAATTTGATCTGCTTATAAATAACATTAAAATCAAAACAAACTGCATACAGTCGAACTTGGTTAATTCGATAAGTCCAAAGTCACTGGAAAACAGTTCAAATTATCCAATTAATCTATCCTGGATTTGTAAAACTACTAAAAATTGCAACTTAATCATCGACATTAACATAGGATAATAATTATCAATTATTGAAATTTTATCATTAGTTATGAAACTGTTTCCCAAACTTTAATAACCTATAGTTATAATAATTGATCGGCGCTGCTACATTATTCCACACTTCTAGAATAAGCATCGCTGCAGAAGCTCAAAGGCTGACTTTTACGGAAACAGTTCATGATCATCCGTTATGAAATTGTTCCCAAATTTTGTTTATCATTCTTATGCTATCGAGGAAATATACTTTCATTAAAGTATTACTACTTGTACTTTCCGATACAATCCATACTCTTTATGACGATGAAAAGATTCAGATTTTGAATGTCACACCTTGATCTATGGGTTGAAAAGCATAATCGGTATGGAGTGGTACACAGTCTCGATGCACTCCAGCTAAACAATGTTAAAATGGGCATTTAATTATCAGAGAAAGAGAGTCGAGAAAAAAAAATTCATTTTCATCAACTTGATTTCTCTTTAAACATTTGTTTTTTTTTGTTGAAAACTTGGTCGAGAAAAGCAATGTCTAGTTTCTTGTAAAATGTTTCCGAACTAAAATTGCTCATACACAAAAATCGTGATTTTTTTTTTTTTTCTCGCCAACTTCGAATTATCCAAAAAAATTGAAAAAAGTTCGAATTAAACAAGAAATTTTAACATTAAATTGCACAGAAAACTCGAGGGGAATTTGTAAAAGTTTGAACTATCCAAAATTCGAATTAACCAAGTTGTATTTCATCCGTAATTAACTATTATACCTAATTAAAAACTATAACTATTTAACTCCAATTAATTAAATTGCTGCGTTGATGTACTATTTAAATGAAAAATATGTTAACACGCAGCATCCATTTACACACACACATCCATATTTCCCAAAAAAAAATATTTTTCAATACGTTTTTATGGTAGTGAACCGCGCGCGTAGAGGGTAAAGAGAAAATGAAAATACCCATTCTCGCGTCAAAAAATGACCAGAAACAAGACGGGCAAACCCGGCCATTTGATAAAGGAAATATCCACATTAATATTTTCGAGAAAAAATTCGACCAGTAAAAAGTGGCCTTAGAAGGAAATGCCCTTTAGAGAGGTTAAACAGTATTTTCGCTGTAAGAAAGAACATTTTATGACACTTTTTTTTTTTTTTTCATACCGAGCACAACTCATGTCTATCACCATAGGCAATTTACTACCTAACGAGTTGTGGCGTATCTGGTGTTGTGTATGATTTTTCAGTGCTGCCATCTATATCTCAGAAATGAAGTGAGTAATGTGTAGTGACTGAATATTTGTACTGTTCGTAGGCCTGTTGCTCTCTGTGGCGAGACTTTTTAACGGGGAGATCGGCTCGCATTTGCGCCTCGAAGTTGGGAACCACAGAAAACCAACTTCAGCCGACCACCACTGTGGCGACGGTGGGGCTCGAACCCGGGCCCCCGCGATGCGAGTCCGTCACTATGACCACTCGACCACCACAGCGGCTATTTTATGACACTATTTTATACATAAGAAGTGCAGTATTATTGTAAACAATTTTTCGTAATGCCCCCGTGATGCTATCGAGTCAGTGTCACTCGGTTGTCGCGATCACGGGCGTACGCAGAAAGGGGGGGGGGAGGAGGTTTCGTTTTTTCCTGCAAAGTAACACTATAATACGCATCCGTTTGCGTATGCCAATGGTCGTGAATATTTGTTGTCTCACGTCCATAAATTTACTCAGGCAAGTTCCAAAAGTTTTATTAATTATTGGAAATGTGCCCAATAACTAAGCACAATGTACATCACAAGTATTGTATTTCATTATACTGTGCTCATTTTTAGCTAGCGAGTCTTTCCGGTTACATGGGACGCTATTTTTTCACAGATAATGTGTCGGGTAATATACATAGAATACTATAAGCATTATATGAGTTGGACGAGAATATCTCTTTAAGACGGAAAGTTTAGTAAGATAGAAGAGGAAAGAGGTCTAGAAATAATGTTTGCCCTGTCCTCTGTGGGCCCAACTTGACGGTTTTGGGGCAGAATAGGAAGATATTGCATTTATGATTCTTGTATTTAAAGACTATAACACCACCGCATCATAAACTACAAAACGCATACGATGAAATTTTTATTTTTCAGTCATAGACTCATTAAATCTTGTTTTCGATCAATTCGAATTAGTTTTCTTCATTTTGAAACCCCTATTCCTTATTATCTGACTATTCCACATTACATGACGAAATTTTTTTTAAATATTTTTTTTTCATATTTATTTTGAAATACACTTGTCAACGTAAAGACAAAAAAAATCAAATTTTATAGAAATACAGGTTTCAGATTTATACCATGTTTCAAATTGAAATAATCAAAGAAATAAAAGTTGTATTCCATATATTTTACCAGAACTTATATATTTTAAAATATTTCACTTATTCAAATTGATAAAAATTGAAAATTCTTACCTGCTCTTGGGCATCTTTGCCGTTATGGATAACGAGAGCAATATCGGTCTTGATAGATTCGGTCATTTTACTCCAAGAAGAGAAATAATTGACAAATGAAGAGAGAGAGGAACGAGGAAAACAATGACGGACCAATGATCTTCTCGATCAACAAAAGAAAATAATCAAGTTTCTACAGTATTTAGAAGAAAAAAACTGTAGAGTTAGTGATGCCGGTGAATGACACACCAACGATGCCTAATGTTCCGGTTTCGACTGAGTCGACTGCGTTCATTTAAGCCTAGAAGAAGTTATGACAGAGAGCTCTAGGCCGCGGATCATTTACTCAACTCACGCTTACCAAGAAAAACTTTTTTTGGCGCAATTTTTTTGGCTGAATCTTCAGATGACGTTGATATAGGCTAACGATAAAATTGGCGATTATTTTCGAATACATATATATTATGTGTAGTGCATCATTTTTTTATTATTATTTTCCGTTTTTCTGAAACTTATTTTTGTTCTATCTGGTGGTGCTCGTTGGTTCTTTTTTTTCCCATTTATATTCGTCTTAAGGTATCTGACTACCTTTCTTGTCACAACTTTAAAATGGTACTGGAGTGAACTTTATGAACATTTCTTTTCACGTAGAAAGTATCCCAAAATGATGAAAACAATAATAAAATTTGGACTATCTGTGTCATTTTCTATGAAAAAGTCATTTTTATGTCAAATTTTAAGCAAAGTCCATATGATATTCCAAACACGATTGCAAAAAATTCTATGAATGGAATGTTTTGTTATTTTCACAGTACATGTAGCTAGTATTGGTGCAGGTTATGAACTAAAATGTAAAGGATTGTATGATATGCTCATAAGTTACACTCAAATGTATTGATATACGTGTGAATTTTTGGAAATTCCATTCTACAATGCACCCCCTGCCCGTTGCATCATTATATTGCATTTTATACGTAACTTATGTATTATATGTGTGTGAGTTTATTTTGATTTTTTCATTTTATCTTTTTTTTCTCCTTCAAAATTACTAAACACTGTAATTATATTTTATATTGTCAATGTTTATAAATTAACTTCATTGTAACAACCAGTATGGGACCTAGGTGTCTCCTTGGTGGTTTTCATTAATCAAATGTAATACTTTTAGTAACCTTATATTAATTAATAAATTGATTTGAAACATTTCGTCTATAAAACACTGATTAGACAAATATACATGATAGCCCTTAGATTTTGGTTCATAATCTTACAAATATGTAGCAAAACAACATATTAAAATTTCGTAATGACACAATGAATAGATTTTTAGAAATCGTGTTTCAAACTCAAGGAAAATGTCAAAAACAGCATTCTTCGTTAAACGCGTTAGAAGTTTATATGGGCCCAGGTGGATAAGATGCTTGCCTAAAGTACCAAAGGATGTTTAGAGGTTTCGCGAGTTCACTACCCGGTTCGTCCTTGTCATAAACGTTCCTGACACAGGGGTACAACAGAAACGGTGACATGACCACAGAAAAAGATTGCTACCACAGTGAGTCCCACATTGAGGGGTTAGCACACCAACCTCTCGGTGAGTATAAGAAATGACGTTCGGAATCGGCAATAAATTGTGGGTCCCGCTCTAATTAGCCCTCGTGCGCAGAAAATGTTGTGGCAAAAATTATCAAAAGTTTTCATTCACGGATTACTTGTATGTTTGCCACGGTAAAAACACAACACACACACGCACTAAAGTGGGCCTAACTTCGGTTCTGAGCGCCATATAAACAAAACATGGCCTGTTTTGGAATTACAAGGAAGAGGGCTTTCATAAAAAATAAAAACCAATATTTTCTTCCAAAATGAAGTTTTCAACGTAGTCAGATACGTTAACATTAAAATATAAAACTGTTTTCAAGAAGAAATTTTCTAGTAGGGACTGTAGGCTACTATTCATTCGTCGATTAATGTACAGTAATACCCTGACTTACGTTACCCCGAGTTGAGCGATTTTAGAGTTTTTGTGATTTTCTGTGAAAAATCCACATTTCTGAAATTTACTTTCGAAGAACCCAGGAAAAATCCTGAGTACCAGGAATCGACGAGAGACCTCCACAGGGATGGCTCTTGAGCCTTGTGGCAGCACGAAATACCACTCTTGGAGGGGGAACCAAATCCGAGTTTAAAAGGTGAAAAAAAGCTCTGTGGACTAAATAAACCTGGACAGGGGTGCCAAATTAACTACCGCATGAGTAGAGATTTTTTCTCGAGAAGCCCTTGAATCTCCACAAATGTTACATCCATGGTTGTAGCATCACTTGCTCCTCATGTATCGACTGTATGCCCCAGTATCACCTGTTAGTTTTCTACTAACAATCCAATCCAGAGGGGCAAGGTTAAAGTGGTGCCGTTATGTTATATAGGTCATCGCTTGCTTAAATTTTGGAAATCAGCGTATATATGGCGTTTCTAAACTAATGCGACGAACTTATAGGGTAACGGAACAAAACGAAACAAACACTTTTCATCCTAGAAAATTTGGTTGCATGTGCAGTGGTTGGCCGCTAGATTGTTACGGTTTGTTAATTAAATATTGCTGTTTATTTGTCTTCATCAAAACATTTTTTCCGCGTTTCATGCCTCTCCTCTATTTCAACTTGCGTCGGACAGCGTGTTGTTGCCGAAATCAAAAGTGCCCTCTAGCAGCAAACTGTTGCACGTGTAACCATACTTTCTAGGGTGGAACCGTGTTTATTTCGTCGTGTTCTATCACTCCTTAAAGTTTGCCGCATTAGTTTAGAAACACTCTGTATATATTTAAATTCAAAAATCGCTGAAAATGAGGGAAAGAACAGAATATATCAAAGGGACAAACATACATGAAAAAAAGCGTGAAAAATTCCAAAGATTCTTTCAAGTTATAGTTTATTATAAATTGTTTACATTCAGGTGCCCCTTAATTTTTAATCAGCTATATCTATGTCAATATTGCATTTGGAAACATGAAATTTTTTGAATGCTCAGTAGAGATAGGGCAACAACTTTGATTGAAATTTATAGGGCAGGGTGACCATATAAAAAAATTAGGGTAGGCTGTTATAGACACGGTCCAAAGTTTTGACATCAATACGTTCTTTGTACCTACCTTTCCTTGGTGGGTACTAACATGATGAAATTAGTATCATCGGATTTGTCTTCAAAATAGCCATCAGACGACACTATTTGCTACTATTTGCTTTGCGAATTTTTCGAGATAAAGATCGAAAACAATTTCGTTTAGAAAGCGGGCCGCAAGCGTGGTGACCAGACCGGAAGAGGAATTAAAACCAGAGTAGCATCATTCGATTTGTCTTAAAAATGCCTATCAGATGACACCATTTGTTTCTATTTGCGTTGTGAAAAGATGGAAAAACTTTAAGAGGTGATAATACACACCAATACAAGCAATTGCCATCGAAGAATGCATGGTCTAACATGAAACGCAAACGCGCTAGCGCATTTCAAAACAGCCGCTCCGCAAACATTAAAATGGCATTCCTGTTGAAATTTTTCGGGAGAAAAAGAATACCATGCATGTAAATGTAACCTAGGAAAGAAGAAGAAACCGCATGTAAATCTGCGTTACAGTGAATAAAAGGCGCGAACTCAGTACTACTAAAGTGCGCGATTATCCCGGACGTTACAACTGTTAGAACTCTCTGTTGCACGCTGGAATAACTTCACAGGGCTGGCGTCAGTGCCTTTTATTGACTGCGACGCAGATTTGCATACGGTTTCTTCTTCCCCAGGTTACATTTGCATGCATGGTGTTCTTCTTTTCCCGATGAATTTCAGCAGGAATGCCGTTTTAACGTTTGCGGAGCTGCCGTTTCGAAACGCGTTTGCGTTTCATGTTAGACCACGCGACAGCTATTTGTATTGGTGTGTACTATCACCTCTTTCGTTTTTCCCATCTTTTCTGAATCACCCTGTATAGATATATATACAAAAGCAGGCCGCCAGACTGGTGCCCAGACCAGTAGAGGTATCAACATCAATATGATATCATTGGATTTGTCTTAACAAGATCTACCCGCAGACATCAAAAACTTTGATATATTCTGAATACTTTCTGAGATATAAGCGTTAAAATTTTGTTTTATTTCGTTACGAAATGTCTTACGAATGCACCCAGTATCGTTAGATGATTTAAAAGACGTATTCAAGTCAAACATTTTAAATTTTGTATCTCGGTACGTTTACAGCCCTAGTAAAGTTAATGACATATATAAAATGGGCATGTTAGCATGCTATTATAATATTTAATATAAGCTTTTCTAATTAAAGGTGTTTCTGCAACTCAAAAGAAAAAGTGTGTATAAGACCGCGCACCATTTTTTCCAGTACATCAAGGAAAAAGAGCGTCCATCGTTCCCATTTTGATTTTCTTTCGTGAATGACGTTGAAATTGTCGGTCAATTTTTTCGTATTGATGACCCAATATACGACATCAACGTCACCATAGTGGATGTTGATAACAGAATATTTGTTATATGATCATTTTTAAATTTCTTTAAAAATAGATAGGCCAGTAATAGAAATGTCATAGTCCGGCTACACGGATGATGAATTTTGTCTATTCATAAATGGATGTATCATCCCATATGAATTAGGTCGTGCCCTAATCGAACAATTTCATCGATGTACTGTAAAACCCCGATAAGTTGTCACTTAAGGTATCAAAAATACTATGACGGCTTAAGCGAAGTGTCGTTGGTTTCAATGTGCAAAATTGTGAAAAATCGCATAAACTTGAAGTAATATAATATTTAGAAATGGATAATGATTTTTAATAGCATTTATTAACATATGAATTAAAATTACAATGTAAAAAAAATTATAAATTAAAAAAAATGAAATTTTTAACTTTTTTGAGCTTTTAATCTTTAACTTATTAGCTAAAAAATACAATGATATATATATACACTTACAATTTATAGCAGTAATTTTAAATTTAGACCAGCGGTTCTCAACCTTTTTTGACGGAGCCCTTTTCAGTATATAATTTCTATGGCGGAGCCGTTTTGCTCGAGGAACCCTTTTCTTGTACAAAATTTTTTTCGCAGAACCTTTTGTAAGCCTCTCTTATTCACTTATCTATCAAATTTACAAATTCATTTTATTTTCCTCGAGTTGGAGGAGCACCTGTTGAGAACCGCTGATTTAGACTAATTAGAATAACTTTTGGAATGGTTAGCTTTTCTCTACAACTATTGCAAATTAATTTTACATATAAATGATATTATTTTGTTGGCATGTGAACTTCCCCAGCGTAACTTTCGTTACTTGAGCTGTTCCGTTTTTGTACATAAGATTTTATGGAAACTTTTGAACGTTATCTATGAAAGCTAGGAAGAATCGAAGAAAAACGACGACTTAACGAGATTTTACTGTGTGTATCTTGTATGCCAAAGGTAGAGAGCTCCATGTCCATTTCCGTCAATATTGAAATAACGTTATTGAGTTGCAGTACTTTCGTCATACTACACATAGGTATAGGACAGGGGTGCACAACCTCCGGCCTGCCAAGAAGTTCCATCCGGCACGTGAAAGGTGCTCCAGTAGACAATTATCAATTAACACAACGCGATAAAATCCTATGTTGACCATATTTCCTCATAAAAAAACGGAAAACTGGAATCCATACGGGATATCGCAAATCATCGCAAAAAAATTGTCAAAGGCAAATAATGTTGCCAATTACAGCCAAAAAAAATTGTCAAAGGCGTTAATTTATAAATCATGAAAATACAGTAAAACCTCTCTTTTGCGGACACCGGTAGGACAAAAAAATTCGTCCGTAAAACAGGGGTGACCATTAATCAGGAGTTTGGAATATGTAATTTTATTATATAAGGGGAAATTATTATTCGCCCGAAAAGAGGGGTGCCCATATCTGAGGGGTGTTCGTTAAGAGGTGTTTTACTGTAGTATCGATTCTTGATTCAAAAAATTCAAGTAAGCCTCGTTGAAAATAAGGGAAAAACGGGACGTTTTATGTGAGAAGGTTGAACGACCAAAACACTATGAAAATGTCGCATGAAATACATGACCCGCGAACGGCAAAATTACTGCATATCCAGCCCGCGGAATGAAAAGGTTGTGAATCCTCTTGTGTGTGTGTGTGTGGTATAGGGCACCAAGTGCCATTTAAATAAATAACAGAGATATTCACTTTATAAAACACGTGAGCTCCATAGAAAAACGTACTAAAAAGTTTTTAAACGGCTCTAATGTAAAAGTTCCCTTCTGTAAAACGGTGCCCTTTACCTCTGACATACGGATATATTTCTAACTTATATAGTACAGCATACATGCTCAACCTATGGCCCGCGGGCTAAATGTGGTTCTCGGAGTAATCTGCCATGACCTCAAGCATATTTTTTCAAAAATTAACTAAACGGCTAAACGGCACATTACCAGACCACTTAACTATCCAGCGGTGCAGTTCCACATCACTTAAGTGGCACGCGGCACGTTTTGCGTTCACTCGAGCGACCAGTGACGTATTCACAGGTGACTCAAGCGGCCCGCCCACCGCACATTTTCAAATCACTTAAGTGACCTGGAATCACTTGGTGACCGCTTTAGCTATCTGGAAATGTGCCGTGGGTCACATACGGCACATTTCCAGATAGCTAAAGCGGCTCGCGGACAATTCTAAATCACTTAAGTGACCCGTGGTGCAGTTTCACATCCCTGAAGTGCTCGCGGCACATTTCCAGATCACTTAAGTGACCGACACATTCCCAGATATCTTAAGTGACTCGTGGCATATTTTCAGATAACTAAAGTGATCCACGTCACAGTTCTGGATCACTTGGCCGCTGTGGTGGTCGAGTGGTTATAGTGACGGACTCGCGATGCGAGGATCCGGGTTCGAACCCCACAGTGGTGGTCGGCGGAAGTTGGTTTTCTGTGGTTCCCAACTTCAAGGCGCGAATGCGAGCCGATCTCCCCGTTAAAAAGTCTCGCCACAGAGAGCAACAGGCCTACAACGTTACAAATATTCAATCATTACACTTCACTCACAATTTGAAGTATAGATGGCAGCACTGAGATATCATACACAACACTGGCTACACACTCAGACTGTTAGGTGTACACACACACTCACTTTGTTCCAGACTCTGCCACGAAGCTGGGCTGAAAGAGATCTCGGCAACGGGATAAGTCCGGTGGCAGAGACCCCCGGCGTTCATTCATTCAGTTCTGGATCACTTAAGTGACGCAGTTCCAGTAAACTTAGGCGAACCACGGCACATTTCCAGACCACTGAAGTGATTGATCACTGGTGCAGTTCCACTTCATTTACGTGACCCGCGGCGCATTTCGAGATAACTTGAGTGACCCGCTGCTTATTTACAAATAATTTAAGGGAGCCACGGCATATTTTTATATCATTTAAGTGACCCCCGACGGCGCTGTTCTAGCTCACTCAAGTGGTGGGCGACACGTTTTCTAACCAATGAAGTGGCCTACTCTCTCTAAAAGGTTGAGGCGCCGATACGCTTATTTGTTGCATTTTCTTAGTTTCATAAAAGATCTGTTATTAAACTTTTATAGTGTAATCCCGGCCTTAGTGAGTCTCTGTATCATGAAATATAATCCTGACCAAATTTTGTAATTATAGCGTTAGTGGTTTCGGGTCGGCGTGATTTCTATACGTTACCTTTGAACCCCCCCCCCCCTTTATGGCCCCTTTTATGGGTCGAATTTCGAAAACCCCTTCTTAGTGAGTCTTTACATCAGCTTGGTGACGGATTCGGACGGTACATTTCCACACATGGGGAATTTGGTGACACTTCCGCAAAACATGGGCCCTTCTTGCCTTTCTGTTTTCGTTCCTGCCCTTCTTTTCTTCACCATAAATGTCCTGAAATTATGAGGGGGAAATTAAATGAGGGGGTTGTATCCACAGGAAATCATGCCACTGAAGTCATCTTTCATGCATATTCGTGATTGAAATCATGGTAAAGTGATAAAATTTATAAAATTTTATAAAATTTCAAATTTTTTTATAAATTTATAAAATTTTATTCTTATGATGTCAGTCTTTTAGTTTTGTTTGTGACTCCCTGAAAAAAAAGTCGAGCGCTATGAAACTTAAAAATCAACCCGCAATGTTATCTCAACTTCATTTTTTGGTCGGATTTGCAATATTTCACTAGCACCCTTGGTGAATCCAGAAATAATGTTTAGATACCTCTGTAATAAGTTCGAAGGCTCTAGATTGTATTTAGTCGATTTGGATTTGATCTCGATCGGAATTACTCAGTGAATGACAATCCAAGTATCAGAATGATAACTCATACTTTTTCAACTACAGTAATTGTTCATAGTTTTAAACAACTATACTTTAATATTGTCATTCTGCAGTAACATTTTCGTCTTCGAGGAAGAAAACATTCTTTCATAGGTGAATACAATATTATGTGTATGCTAAATATTCACTTCATTTCTTACCCTGATAGAAAAACACCAGATCACAACGCTTCCTTCTGAGACACACAGTAGATGCAGTAAAATTTGTTAAATTTTCTTTCTAGGCAGTGTACTACATGATATTAATTCTTCATTAAAACAATCGATAGCAATATTGGTTTTATTTGAATATAATTATGTGCGTGAAAAAATCTTTGAATATACTTATTTTAATTAAATTTTTATGTCAAAATGTATGTCGTGGACTTAACACAAACTAATAGCCCGATTAAATGAAGACAACAGAGTTGATAATTTTCTGTTATATATATCAAATTTACCGACATCAATTAGGAATTAATGGATAATCGTCGGTAGAGAGAGAAGTGATAAACACATAAAAAGTCATCAAATCCAAGGCGATAGGTGATTACATAATCACTGATTTACCACTTTTCCCGTAACATTTACCGGTAAAAAATAATTTGGAGTGAAATATTCCAAAAGCATTTGACATTCTAGTGATAAAAAAGTAGCTAAACTTTAACAATGTAATGTGGATACACACAGAGTTCCTATACAATTCCTATCTTCTTAAGGAAGGAAATAAAAGAAAGTAGGGTGTGTCTGTGTGTGAAAGAAAAAAAAGAAGAAATTTAAGAAAGAGCTTGGTGTACTTAAATGTCATCAAATTTCCCATGTGTGGAAGTGCACCGTGCGGATCTATTTATACACCCTTTACATCATGAAATGGAACTACTGATAAAATTTAATATTTATAACTTTAGCGGTTTCGGCTCGGCGTGGTTTCTGTTACATTTGAACCCCTTTTATGACCCCCCCTTAGGGATGGAATTTCGAAAAAAAACTGCTTAGTTAGTCTTTACGTCATGAAATTTCATAAGCATAACTTTAGTGGTTTCAGCCCGGCGTGATTTCTCTACGTTCCCTTTGAACCCTCTTGTGACCCTCTTAGGGGTCGAATTTCAAAAAATCCTTTCCAGGTGAGTATGTAAATCATGAAATGGAACCCATGCCAAAATTTCATATTTATAGCTTCAGCGGTTTCGGCTCGATAATATATCAGTCAGTCAGGACATGTTATTTTATATATATGGATTTGAGATAACTAAGCATCTATTTTGAAATACACCAATATTTACTTGCTGAAAATATAAATTAATTATTAACAACGCCAAAAAAGTTGTTTGGTACGATTACTTTTTTTAGTCTTTATTTATTTTTTTCCCCCATACCGTTTGACGCATCCGGTAAATGCATGCTTATAAATGTTTGTGTGTGTCTTTGAAAGCACAATAAAAAATTTGAATGGATTTCATCAAAATAGGAAGCGTAGGAAGTGGGGGAGGGACACACAAATATAGCTCGTTTCAGTTTTGCAGCTGTTTTTCAACATAGACATAAGATAAACTAGACTGCTCATCCTATTGTCTGGTTCCCTTCTTTTGAAGCACGCACCCCCAACGTGACCAGTTGAATAACAAGAGCATGGTATCCATAACTTGGCACGCTATCTTCGTACTTGGGGACACATTCCTTGTAATGCACGAAGGGTAGAGAAAATTTAAATTCGCGTTATTCGCGGTTTTATTTAAAATCGAAAACAAAGTCCATTTTATTACGCAAGCGCATTAAGTATACGGGGTGATATACTTTCATTGATGAAATTCCTAATCAAAATTAGTACAGTAATTCTATTTTTGTGTTAGAAATTTCTTATTTTCCACTTTTTTTTCGTAGTTAAATATGTAGTTCATAATATTGTACATGATTTTATAATAAATTTTTTTAGCATTCATTTTTGTGTTAAAAATTTATATTTAAGCTGGATTAATAAGAAATACATGAACATTTTCCATCATTGGAATTGATTAGAATTCCTTAAACCCAGACCGATCGTTCCCCCATCCTGCAGCAGGGCCCAAGGCAGAGATTTTTGTTGGGCCCTAATAGAGGGGTACGAAGGATCATCGACCTTCGGAGGGGGCACAAAAATTTTCTTTCCTAGAAATTTTAAGTTACCACCCTTCAAAAAGCATTTAAATTAACAGAAATTGGTTAAAATAACATAAAAAGTATTTTTATTCGATATTTTAATTTTTTTACCGAAATATACATTTTCTCTAAGTTTTTGTCGGCTAGGGAAGGGGGAAAGAAGCCTCTATGCTCCCACCCCTCATACGCCTCTGGGCCGTAGGCTACATATTTCACGAGCACCTGTATAGTGAATTTACATTTAAAAATATTTTAAAAAAATTGAGAATTGTTCCGGATCCCCGAGCCGGAGTCATGTCAGCCACACACCTTATGCGGGCCGTGGCCAGAACACCAAGGAAAAAAATCATAACTGGATGAGCCGCGGCTATAAATAAGAGCTAAAATTCACTTTTCTCATGGATATTCTATCCCCGAAATGTACACATCTGACAAATTACCCAAATATCGCCAACTTTGTGCCAAACATATTTCTCATTCGAAGACCGAAAATAATCAATTTCAAAAATGTTAATCGCAATATATTGATTAATTTTAAATTGATATACAATGACACAACAAAGATTATTATTTATCTAAATGACGTGTTTTAATGCATAAGCTAAAAAAGCTTTACCGGAAACGAAATTGTATATACAAATATTAATAAATTGTTGTAAGAAAATAAAAGGAAATTTTATTCACTTGTGAAAGGTAATTTTGCCATCTTTTATAAATGTTTCATTGCAACCTAAAGCACTGCGGGATTTCGGCATATCGACTCACGGTGTACATCACGTGTAGCAGCCAATTGGAATAACAGGCCGTTCAAGTATTACGTCAGCAGACTTTTAGCCATTTTGATCCGGGGGTGCCCTAAAACCGGTTTTCCAGCTACTCTTTTCGAAAAATCAAGTGACGTCACCCGATTCCTCACGCGACCGTCTCCTGTTGGAACACTGAGTAAAATTACTGTTTTTTGATAATTTTTTTTGCATAGTTCTAATTCACAAAACTCTATCATTTTTTCAGAGTAGATGCCACAAATACCGCTGATTATCAAAATATATTTTTTTTATTTTTTTGAAAGTTTTTTTATTTTTGACAGATTTATTTTCGACCCATGTATGCAATGTTAAATCAATGGGAAGTATGCACGTTTGTAAAATCAAAAAGGGAAACGGAAAGGGAATTATCAGAATGGGGAAAAAATTTTCATAGTTGTAAATATTATACACTTTTATAATTTATAAAGTTTGCTATTATAAACTTTCATATTATAAAGTTTGCCTTTTGATATTCAACGTTCAGTAGGAATGTATAAATTGGAATATAAGTTACGTTTTCATTTTTTTCTTTTATAACTTGGTCTCGATTGGTTCCATATCTCTTTATTTGCATACGCATGCCTGTACCAGTTTTTTTGGCTCTTCAGTTTATTTATAAATATATAAAAATATAAATTTTCTTGAATTTCAACCAAAGAAGCCAGATAAAAATCTCAGTCTGGGGGTCCTTTCAAAAATTAAGGCCCTCATATGTGTGTGTCTTTTAATAAATCGACATATTTTTCATCAATGGATTCAATAGAATTACAAGTTCTGACTTTTTGAAGTATGTAGTTAGCGTAAAATATTATACATAATCAATGCAGTAAAACCCATTTTTACGGGACCTAATATTTTGCGGCCCGGTGCGATCGCACCTTTCGCAGCTGCCCAATTCCGGCCCTGGGGGCAGGAAGTTGTGCACCCTAAGTTTAACCAAACGTATTAAAGCATTAAACGTAGTATTTGCATGTAGCAACATTCGCGTGCGTGAAGGGGGATGTAATACCACTCCTCCTAAAACCGAAATTATAGTGTTATTTTTATATAGTGTGAAAAAACGTAACCCCATGCCCGTCATTTGGTGGGTCCAGGGGAATCTTGCTCCCTTCCTCGGCTTTAAAAGATGCACTAGAAGCGATATATGTGTATACATACATTGACTATAAGTTCTTTGTCCCCCTCCCCCAGAAAATATTGAAATGACGGGCCTCCCACCCTCACCAGAAAAAAAATGAAACCCGACCCCAGCCCTTGGGAAAATCCTGCGTACGCCTATGTGTAGTAATAAGACGGTTTTCAATAAAAGTATCAGCAGAATATCAGAATATTTGCGGTACAAATAGCAATGGCATCTCAACATGATGTGGCTCACCATTTGGGAATCCTAGGGATTATATTGAAGACAGTGACGGGGCTAACATATCTCGCGGCACTGCCGTACTCGGAGGGAAGAGCATAGTCGTCCGAAGAGCATCTTGGGGCCCCGGGCAAATTGATTTTTTTAAGACCTCCCTACCTAACTAGAAATGATTACAGTGCCGCAACTAGATGATTGGTCAGTCGGGGCAAGCACGCATTTTAGTGACTCCTTTTAATATTGAAGGAGAGGTTAAAGGTTGAAATTTGCACCCCTTCTGGTTCAGCGCCCAGGGCACCAGACATGACTGCTCTCCCCTAGTTGCGGTCCCGTGATTGCTTATCAATTTTCATGCTTAATCTCGAACGATATCTTATTACCATGAGGGCCACCTCTGCGTGAGACCCCCGGGCTATGCATTAAGACTACACTAGGAAAAAGCGCGATTACTTTTTTTTAATGCAGTTAAAAAACGAAAACCCCTTGCTCCTGTTATTGCCCCTTACCCACGGTTCCGTGGCATCCTGTTTGGGAATAAATTTCACTACATTATAACTGTTTAAACAAGTTCAGGTGTAGGCGAGTTCAAAATAATAATAATACTAGTAATTAATAATAAATAACTGTTATTTTACCAAGAATTTTTTTTTAATTCAATCAAAATTATTAAACATTTTCAAAAATGTATCTAATATTTTTCTTTCCCTGTATGTTTTTTTCTCCGTAAAGACGCTTTCCTGATAATTTCCCTCTCATGGTTTCTAGAATTTCCCTCTTGTGGAAGAGAGAAGCTGCTCCCATTGACTTAACATTGCATACATGAGGTGGGAAAAAAATTCATTAAAATCAAATAAATTTTAAAAAATTAAAAAAAATATCTCGACAATAAGCGGTTTGTGTAGCATCCGCTCAAAAAAATGATGAAGTTCTGAGCATGAAAACTATGCGAAAAAATTCATGAAAAACCAACAATTTTACATTATGCTCCCGTTTGAGTGGATCACGTGAGGAATCGGGTGACGTCAAAACGAGTTTCATTCTGAAGCGCGCGCTTGCTGCGCGCCTAACCTTATATATTCTAGAAACCTTGATTTTGATCCCCTACCACCGTGTCAGCAAAATTTCGTCAGCTCTGCCTAAGACGCCTTCATATACTGTGTATTAAAGAGTTCTAGCTCTGCCCCATATCTCCTAACGCATATTAGGATCAGAGACGTACGCGGGGGAGGGGGCCATGGGAGCTCGTTCGACACATCCACGATCAAAAATTTATTTTTTCGATGCAAAAAATATTTTAAAAAAAATTAAAATTTAGGAAGAAAATACCTTTATATTTTGTTATAATCAATTTCTGCTAATTTCAATACTATTTGAAGGCTAAGCCAAATAGCCAAAATATATATGCCAAAATATATGCCAAATCCATGGCCCACGGAAAACATGTGGCCCGCCACCTCAAACCTAATTTTATAAAAATGAACTAAACGGCACATTAACAGATTGTTTAAGTGTCCCGTGGCACAATTCCAGAGCATTTAAGTGGCCATGGCACATTTTCAGATCACTCAAGTAGGCCCGTGACACATTCATAGATCAACCCGTGACACGGTCCCAGAACACTTAAGAGCTGTCCGTGGCGCATTTAGAGATCCCTTGAGAGATATGTGGCACAGTTTTAGACAACTGGACTGGCCACGTCGCAAAGTGGCAAACTTCGGGTTTTGGCAATAACATGAGGGGTTCACAACCATAGATCAAGTCCATTTATCTTTATTACGGATAATAACAACCTTAAACACTTTGAAGTTTTTGTAAAAGCAGGGCACTAAAAAATGGTAGTTTTAACTGCACTTTGACATATTTAATTCCTTCACATCACTTGAACTGAATTAATTCTCTATCAAATATATATACTTTAAGCTGTTATTATCCATAATAAAGATAAATGGACTTGGTCTACTATGGTTTTGTGAATCCCTCATATATACTTTTAACGTATAGAGGAATCACGAACATACTTGTCTACCACAGCGGTTCTCAACCGGTGCTCGAGGAAAAAAAACCAGTAAATTTGGAAAAAATAATTATAAATATTTTTGAATAATCAAGTTAGTAACTTTGATGAATAAATAAAAAATAGGCCTACGAGGCTCCACCTTGAAATAATATACCAGAAAAAGCTCCCTGGGTCGAAAAAGGTTAAGAACCGCTGGTCTTTTATGTTCATGTATGAAGGGCCGCAACTGCGGGGGTGTAGGCTGATCTGGTGCCCTGTGAGCCGGACCAGAGGGGGCGCAAATTTCCTCCTTTAACGTCTCCTTCAACATCACGGGGGGGGGGGGGGGCTCCCATTTGCGTGCTTGATCCTGCGGCTCTGAATGTATCTGAAAGTAAAATAAAAAATCAACGGGTATTACGTTTTTAGCGAAGTGTTTTACTTGGCGATTTTGCTGAAAGAACTTGTCGTCGCTTAGTTGGGAATACCTATTTTTTTTTCTTGGAAATATTTTGTATCAAGTTTGTGCATATGCCATTATCTTCGCCAAATATTCAGCCAGATATTTGCATACATATATATCGGAAAACAGAAATACCTTCGGGTTTCCTTCCTGTGAAAAACTTGAAACGGCAGCAAAACAACGCCTTAATATCTCTCGATTTGTCAATTTATTTTTCGTCTTTTTGAGTGAGTATGAAATTGTTTTTTGAGTTTTTTAAAATCCTATTTCAGTTATATATTTTTTAGTCAAGTAAGTGGAAAGTGTACTCATAAATACTATATATTTTTTAGAACGAACATCTAAGAACTTTTTGACTAAAGTGATTTTTAGAGGCTTGTGACGAAAAAGTTAGTTTTTGTTTAAAAAAACACAATTTTGAAGAAATCGGCGATCGACTCCGGAGATAAAGGCAGGGCACAAATTGGACTGATACGATACGACTTGCAATTCGATATGAATCGGTAAAAAAATCTGAAATTTAACTAATCCGTGACAAATTGCAGGTTGTGTGTATCGCTAATCGTATCGGTCCAGTGTTTACCTGGCCTTAACAGGTGCAGTTTTAAATGTCAGTTAATTAAATTGCATTTGAACTGATCGGAATTAATTCTGAGCAGTCGGCAAACATTTTCTAACAAATATTTGTTCGCAGAATGTAAAAAAAAAACCATATTCACCAGTTAAATTTTATAATGGAAAGAGATGCGTCACATACGTTAAGCACAAAAATATATCAGTGATTTTCACACTGCTGTGCGGTAATCGTTCTGATAAACTGGATAAATTCGAGAATTTGATCCTTGATTTAAAATTGAATGTCGATGTTACTAGTACATATGTTTTGCAGCGATTTTAACTCCTACAAATGCTGAATTTTATTTTTCAAGAAATTGGCCACAAATAAGCTTCTTGTTTACAACAGTAGCTCTTCCTCTTTGAATCATACTAACCAATATTTCTAATCAACTAAGGCTGGTATTACACTATAAAAATTTGATAAAACTTCTTTCTAAAGGATGTTCTTTTATAAAACTTGAAAAATGCACCCAATACGTGCATCAGTTATAGTCGAACGAATGTAACCGATACATTTATTGGTTGTATTTTTCAAGTTTTATAAATGAACTATTATGAAACTTTTACAATGTAATCAAGGACTAAGCAGAATGCTATGGCCGAGATTGCAAAAGCTTGATAAATCATCTATTACAAAACTTGAGAAAAACCACCAATAATTCTGTTCATTTGCTCGCATGCAATCAATTAGCTGATTGGTTGCTTTTTCAAGTTTTATAAAAGAATTTTTATACAACTTTTGTAGTGTAATACCAGCATAAAGAAGGGATCACACTATAAAAGTCTGATAAAAGTTTTTGTTATAAAACTTGAAAAATGCAACCAATAAGCGTATCGGTTAGATTGGAGCGAATATAACCAATAGGCTTATTGGTTTTCAAGCTTTGTAAAATATCTTTTATCAAGCTTTTACAGTGTAAATCTGGCCTAAGGGTACAAGCATGATGCAAGCAGGTTTCCAATTCTACGCCATTAGATTGGTTAAAAAACTTGAAATTCAGCTTTCCTACTAATCAATAACCTCACCGACTTGCAAAATTGGAAACCAGCCTGCACTATGTTTTTAACCTAATTCCGGGGACCTACCATTTATTGCAGATTCCAAACGGGAGCTTTTTTTTTTATAGTGACCGAGAGGTTAGTGTTCTAACCCCTCGTGTGGGACTCCCTGTTGCAGCAATCTCTTTTTGTGGTCATATTGCCGTTTCTGTTGTACCTTTTGCGTCAGGAAAATTTTCTGACAAGGACAAACTGGGTATCAAACTTGCAACACCTCTAAACAGCCTTTGGTAGTTTAGGCAAGTGTCTTATCGAAATGGGCTGCAACACCCATTTTGTAAAAGTGCTTTTATAAAACTTGAAAATACAACCAATAAAGCTGATTGGTTACACTCCAGCAAATGCAACCAATAATCACATCGGTTACATTCCAGCGCATAGAAGTGAATTTGGCAAAATTCTTCAACTGTCTTCAACATATGGTGTTCCTACAATTTCTTTTATATATACAGACACACGCAGTATATAAAAGACTTTCAAACTGTGCAGGACCATCTTAAGAGTATCATGGGGCAAGTGATTTTCCAGAGGCCCTACCTGCAAATTTAAATGCTTTTTCTGAAATTTCCAGATCCCATATTTGTGAGGCCCCCTTCTCTTCCCTTGAGGTCCATTGTGTTGATAATTTTAACCATTGTCCCCAAAAAAGAGCAGACACTCAAGATTAAAAAAAAAAATTTTACAGAAGACTGAAAGGTTTTCATTAGAAAGAAAAGAAGCCAAAAATTCTCTGTGAAGTCCATTGTCAAGGCAGACTGAAAGTTTTGAACTTTTGTAAGCTGTTATCACTGATCAATAATTTCTTTTAGCAAATTAAAATACAAGATGTCTCTGAAAACATTTACATTGCCACTGGGACTTTTTTTTATAAAATATAGGGTTACTAAGCTTCCTGTAACTCAGAGCAATATAAACATACGAGAAATGTCAGTCTGTGACAGTATAAGGGGGATCCTCATTGGAAAACACTTGTGTATATATATTCACCTGTATTTAAAGCATGTATTACTACTGTGAGAAACTTGTGTTGTGCATTCAAGAGCTTAGGGTAATGTGAACCTTCTCTTCCAGGGAGAAAAACTCGTTTCAAGGGTGTTTTTTTTTGTCATTGCTTTGCTACCTGGCTTTTTAATGTGTTAAGTTTGTTTTGTTTTTACACCTACACTTCAATTTTCTTTTAATTGAAAAAAATTAGAGCAATATTGGGTAAAACTAGTGATAGGACAAATTTTTAATTGGTCTATTTGACCAAAAATCAAATTATTCAATATATTGAATTGAAAAGTATTTCAAAATATTGTGTGGCGGTATAAAATTGAGGTAGCTATGAATATAAAAATATATATATAGGATGTCTCAATATAGGGACAAATATTTAGGGAACATAGATATCACATCTGAAAGAATGAAAATTACATACAAACATTTAACCAGAAATATCGCAGGAAAGTTGTTAGTAAAGACACAAGAAACTGAAATGACACAACATGGTGATTAGTGGGAAAACATTTATTGGACATAATTATTACAAATTGTGAATATACCTTTTTGAATACCCTATTAATCACACAAATTTGTGAATATTTTGTCTGTCAAAATAATAGTGTCGCAATACATGTCTTGATGAATTTGTTGAATGGCCTGTCCAGTGCCCTCAGTCATTTCATATACTAGGTGTATGTATGGCTGCCAGCTTAATGTTTGCATACTGATGCATGTTTTTCTTACAACAGCTTGAATGAGAACCAGAAATTTCCACTCTATTGCATTAATTAGTGCCATACATTGGCTTATGAAATTTTTGAATATGGATTCCCATGCAAATCTCATTCCTTTTAGATATCTTTCCTGAAATGTCTGTCCCACTATTACTGATATAACCTGTATAATAATGTGTTGGCTGTAACTTTGTACTGTGAAAACATTGAACTTTTCAGTACATTTTCTTTCAAAAACATTAACATATATATAGTTCCAATTTAGTTTTTAACTTCGTAAAGATTTGAAGTGGCCACCAGTGAAAAGCTGTTAACTCTGAACATAGGACTATTGTTAGAAATATCTTTCAAAAGGGGATAACTGCTTTTCAGGATGAGGGAAGACGAAGGTTTCAGCCTTGTCCCCAGTTTTAAAAAATCATGGTTAACTTTATTGTCAATATTTGAACCTAAAAGAAAAAATTATCCATAATTATAATAAATGTCAATATTCTATGAAATCATTCGCTCTCTCCTCCTTATCTCTAGTATAACAGATTAAATAGAGCTCAGACTGAAAGTACCATACATCATAAAATTGAATTTGTTTAATAAAATTGAAAAAAATCACTATGATTTGACAAGTGGCTGTTGGAAGAAATAAAACCTTTTATTCATAAGTTTTATTTTGTACTAAATCATTCTTTACAGTAGCTACAGCGTTCAGACATGGAATTTACAAAGAAAATAAATTAAATTTTACTGACAACAGATAAATCCTTTATACATATATATATCCCTTCTAACCTTGTGTGCAAGTCACAAATTGTTGACATAAAACATATATAACTATTTTCTACATATCTCCAAACTTTTTAATTTAGCACAGTGGTTCTCTTATTCACGCCATGAAAAACAATGTTCTCACAAACTGCTTGCAGGCACAATGAATTCAATCATTAAGATGTCTGCTGCAACTATTCAAAAGATATTTTTAAATCAAACACTGTCTTAATACTCTCCCTAATAATTTAACAGATAATTTATCAGTAACTTTGTATACCTGTCTTTATAGGAATAAAAAAAAAAAATATGGCAGTTGCATTTTTATTTGAAACAAGTAGAATTTATCAATATGTGATTAAAGGGAAAAAAATCTGAATAACCCTAATTTGGGAGCTAAGGTATTGTATGTTGTTACCACTTTTGAATTCAACATCTATAAAAAAATATGAAATAGTGCAGAGGGAGCTTATCTAACATGGGTAAAATAAATATGGGAGAATTTCTTCAGATGGATAAACAAATAAACTTGACTCTGCAGGAAAATAAATTTCTATGAATGAACTAACCCTTTGATTTCATAAATATGATTGACACATTTTTTTTACTTTTACCTGTCCTTAATTGGATGATGAATGAACTGGTTCTGGCAAGTGTGTATATTTTGCGCTCCTGAAAAACCTGATAACATTTTAACGAAACATTCAAGATTCAACTGATGGTTAACATTCTTGGTCTCTATAAAAGATTGCTATAGCAAGTCAGAGAATTCTAAGTACTCCTTGCTAATGTAACAATTATCATTTCATTAGGATAATTTTCTTCCATTACAAATCTGATTGAACATTTCTTAGCAAAACATTTGATGCTTTGTCAGCTGCATTCGAGAGAGTCATTTACATGTTTCACTATTATCCAGAGATCTAAAAGATAGTTAAGATGACAATGCCATGCCTTTGATTTGCAAGCATACTTTCAGGATTAAAATCAAACTTCGGGAAAATTTGACAGGTCAGTGATTTTTAAAATGAACTTTCTGTAATCAGGTTAAGTATGATTTGCATAAAAAGAATAAGATTCAAATTTTTGCATATAGGTAAATTAAATAATGCTTTGGTAGTTTTTTACGTGACAACAGAAATTAAAAAAAAATCCAAATTGTCAAATAACATTCATTAATGGCAACATTCAAAATTAAAATCCCAGAATAATATGCACAGAAATTCCATAATTCTGCTTGGGACATTTTACTGGCAAAACCATTGATCCTAGAGGCATACTCTCAATTAGGAAAAGTATCCAAATATAACGGTGGATACTTTTAGCTCTACAAAATGACACATCTGTAGAGCTCAGATGTCATTCATGTTGCAAGGGCTTGTATATTTATTAAAATATAAAAACTTTTTATACATGGACAGTCTCTTCAATTCAATTCATATTCTCTTAATTCATACAATTAGAAAGTTTACCCCGTCTCTCCTGAAGCCCACAAAAAAAGTTCCAAAGTGCAATAGTTGCCGAGATAGTGATACCTCGGCTAACGAATACCTTGACGTAAATTTTTTCCCGGCAAACGAAAATTTTTCAGTTGCCTCAGCTAACATTTTCCTTGATGTATGCACATGCTAATGTAAAAGTCATGTTGCAAGCTGAATTTTAGTGCTAACAATCAGAATTACTGCATTGAGCCCAATTAACTCATGTCCCCCCCCCCCTAATTCTCGGAGTTTTTAAACTGCATGTAAAATGAAAAGCTCCTTTTCAATGCATTGGTATTAGCTGAATCTGTTTTCAGACCAAGACTTCACATGAAACCGAAGTCTGGACATTCTAGGCGCTTTATCTCTTCCATCTACATGTATTATACACAGCAATGAGCTGATCAAATCAAATGGATGGGACACCTAAAAATTTGACTAGGTTGTGTGAATACCAGATTTATTAGACTAAATCTGATATTGGTTAAGTACATTAGTATAAAATAAAGAGATTCAGAGTATCTCGTCTTCCTGTAGATTCTCATTTATGCAATTCCGAAGCTCTTTATTTTAACTTTCAGTCAGTTTGTCTTTTTTTTATAGTGTTCTTTGGTGCTTTTAAAAATACTATCTTTAAATTTTGTGAAAGAATTAAATTTTTCATAGAAACCTAACCCAATTAGGCAACATGGTTTGACAAACTAACACGATTCCAGAATGAATCATCATTAACCAAAAGGTATCGCTGTATTTGAATTTTAAAAATCACTTCTAACTCGAGGAAAATAGTTTTTCATAAGTGTATGCTGTTTTTTCTCACATATTCTGAATTCAAATATCTTAGCAAATATTGCACTTCGAAACATGAATTTTTTTAGCTGGTCTCGGGAGAGACAAGGCGACAACTTTCTAATTGGTTTTTGAATACTGGGTGTTTGCATAAGAAGTTTTTATATTTTAATGATTATACAACCTATCGCAACATGAATAATGTATGAGTTTTGTACACTATTTGGATACTTTTTTTTAATTGGAAGTGTGCCTCTAAGATTAACGGTTTGCCAGTAAAATGCAGCAAGGAGAATTAAGGAAACTGATTATTTATACTGTGTGATTCCTTACTCTTTTCTTTTCATAAATCTATATAAGTAAGGTTTTTTTTTTTTTTATTCATCCAATATTGCTCATGATAACAATAACACAAAAAAAAAATTAAAGAGGTTATAGTGAATGATTCAAATTATATTTTATGAAATTTATATTTAAAAACTAAGTTTGTCATAGCATTAATAAGAAAATTCAAAAATTTTTTGATTCAGCTGCATCATTTTTAAACTACCTTACCTCTTCAGCACCAGTTTTCTAAAGGGAGTTCCACTCAATACATATATATTGATGCACCAAACATTTTGGGCACACTTAAGCTTTTTTTTTTATTTACACACGTATATTACAAATTTTACACAAACTGTACAGACTCGCCACATTGAGCATTTCGTGGTGATGGTACAAGGCATTTAACAGAAAATGATGTAGCTCAATTCCCATGGATAACTTGAATTGGTGATTGGGATAGTGTGTATAAAAACAATTAGGCAATAAATTTTTGAGCTTGCTATTACATTTAAGCTTTTCACATTCATTCTAATATAGGTTAAATGAGACTGAATAAACATAATTCTACCACTTTCAGTTCTGCTACACAAAGCTTAAATTTTGTATTTTAAACTTGTACTAGGTTCATTTCCATTAGGTATATAATTTTTATATTTTTGGTGGACATTTAAAAATAAGTTTCATTAAAAAAAAAATTTAGAAAGTTAATTTTTACTTAGCCCTCAAGACAAGGAACGAAATTCCAGAAAGTTGATTGTCAAAGCAAATGCTGAGAATACAACAACATTCCATAACTAAATCATATGTGGACAGGTGGGCTTTAAAAATGCAGGGCAGAATGAAATTTCAAAGTATAAATTGATCATTAATATATTGTCACCACCCATATCACCATTTTATAATTTTAATATATTATAAACAAAATCATAGCAAACTAGATTTAAAAAAAAAAAAATTACTAGGGAAAATATTGCATTTTTTATTTAAAAATATTTTTTGATGTCATGTATCTAACTACACTTAAAAAAAATGATATAATATGGACCTGCACAATTATATAAAACAATCATCTACAAGCCAAGCACTCTGCTATCTCTCACATAATATCCCAACCCATGAGGCAATAGCTTCTATTTTGATATCACAGATTTTATGCAAGTTTATTCAAATTTTGTAATCATTTCTGTACTATATAGAGAAGTTTCTGGGGGCTTTCTATAAGTAGTTTAAGTTCATTCAAATCTATCGGTTATCTGAAACAAGAAATAGCTTGAAATTTCATTGAATATTTTTTTCTAGAATCCATAAAAATAATTTAATCTGCATACACTACAGCTGGAGGTTCTATGTTTATATATCTCAATGGAGAAGCATATATCAAGTAAGATAATTGCTTGAAATATAATCTCTTCAAAATTTAATAAAGAAAATGCTTTGATACAAATTATTCCTGGACAACATCCCTAAGGCTTATATTTTACTTGTCCCCTTCACATAAAAACTTTTCACCATTCAAGCAAAAAGACTGTATAAATTTAGACATACACTGTACAATAACTATGGTCTTATTTACAAAACATAACTATACAGAAAAAAAGAACACGAATGCTACATCACAAATGATGTTAACATGAAATTTTCAATAGAAGAAAAGAGCAAATGATTTTAGTCAAATCAGGAGTTTGATCTGTTCCAGCTGCATAAATTGTCACCATTACCAGTAAAATATATTTTGGCAATAAGTTGTATCACACTGTAGTAAAAGGCACCAGTAGGCTCTTGCATTACTAAAGTCAAACAAAAACTACCAAATAAAATATGTTTGGACTTGGTATTGTCTTTTTATACCTAAAAGTTTTATTACTTAAATTGTTTTCTTGGCGCATCAACAATAATAACTAAAGAAATGCATTTGATATTCAATTGGTACATACTAAGTTAGGGTGAAATAGTAATTATAAACCAGGATTATTTTCAAAAGGAACATTTCTACAATTGCTAAATTTACAGTAAAGGTAAACTTACTCTTCCGGAATAGACTGCTTTAAAAAAGTGGGAAAATAACCCAATACAGGTAGCATATGGGAATGGTTAAAGAATATTTAAATACCATGTTTCTTGATCAACATTCAAAGGACTTATCTACATTTAAATTTTCAAAATGTTCAGTTGTGAAAAAAAAAAAAAATTAATGGAAATGTTACTTTTTTGATTCAAAATAGAGCTGGTCAGGTCTGAATAATTATAAATTTCTAAGCCACTCGTTGATTCCAGAAGTTTTCACTCGGCCAAGGAAGGTACTCTTACTGTCCTCTTGTAACAAACACTATTTTACGGTGGAACCTCCCATAACCAACATTCCGATTAGCTTACACCTCTACTAATGGACACTTTTTGCATTATATCAGGACTATATATTTTGCTATCTATTAATGGACACTCCTCATTAGAGGACAAAATTTTTGGTTCTATGTGTCTTATCAAAAAGTTCTACTGCAAAATGCAACTTGAAAATTGTGCAATTTCAAAAAAAATCTCAATGCAAGTAGGACAACTGTTATGTTCCTTTTGAATGAAAAATAATGAAGTGAATAAACAAGGTGGATATGTTTCCTTTTTGGTATGAAATGACTACCTTTTACATTGTTAATTTTTACAAAAAATATTTCAGTTTGATTGAACCCTGTTGCATAATCCAACAGAGCTTATCCCAAAGATTCAGAAACCAATGAAAAATGAATTATGGAAATGTTCCCTTTCAAAAATAAGCTCCTCAACCCAGCTGAGCTTTATAAAAATTTCAATTTATCCCCCACACACAGTTTCCAACCAAAAATTTTTCTCAACTTTCTTTGCAATATCCGTTTATTTTTGAAAATTTATATGCTTGAAATAATATCGGTAATAATCATACAAGAAATTTTCACTTCAGAGATTTAAGTTGCACTGTTTAATTTTTTCCTTTAACATATGGTATGTTATATCACCAAATTTATAACCTTTGTTTAGATATATCCAAACTATATCAATTTTTTTTAAATTAAGATATGGAAGGACATGCTCTGCACTTTGGATATTTTGAAATGTATTATGTCAATGTCATTATGTAAACACAAGAGTAAATAGGAGTACACCAAATTTTCTCGAGAGGGGGTTTCAGATTTGTTCTTTCTGAGGGAGGGGGGGGGGTGTTACGTTTTTCCCCTGCAAAATAAAACTATAGTCTTAGCTGGGGGGGGGTGGTGGTTTAGAACCTTAAAACCCCCTTTGTGTATGCCAATGCAAGAGTACATGTATAAGATCTATTTGAAGCTAATACCATACCAAATGATTGGCCACACAGATGCTTGACCTACTGGCAGGAATGCAACAGTTTGGTTTGAAAAAAAATTCATATTTTAATACAAAAATTGAGATTCAAAATGTAATTGAATATTGTAAAATATTGTTGTAAACGTTAAATCTTCGAAACTAAGTGTAATATGTTAGATATACTGCATATTTACTTTTTTCCATTAGATATAAGATGTTTAAATTTTTTACACGAAGCATGATTTTCAGATAATTTTTATTTTTTTAAGGTTTATTTCTGAACTGTCATTCATGGATGCAGATTTTATACGTCCATCAAATCTCTTGGAAGAACTAGATAAAAAAATTATGGTTTGGCTTAGAGATGGAAGAATGCTGATAGGAATTCTACGTAGTGTTGACCAATTTGCAAATCTGGTTATTCATGAAGCAATAGAAAGAATTCATGTTGGAAATCAATATGGTGACTTACAAAGAGGAATATTTGTAATTAGAGGGGAAAACGTAGCTCTTCTTGGAACAGTTAATGCAGAAAAAGAACCTCCTTTAAACTTGGAAAAAGTACCAGTTCCAGATATCCTGAAAGCTCAAGTAGCATTGCAAGACACAAAGACAGAAAAAGAAAAAATGAAAGCACGGTTTTTTAAAGCAAAGGGGTTATCTTATACTTCTGAAGATAGTTTGTTAGAACTTATTTAAACATAAAAGGGAGAAAAATAAAGGAAATATAATGAAAAATTGAAAGTGTATTGATTCCAAATTAGCACAAACTATATACATGTTTCTTTTTCCTGTCTAAGAAATTTCACAGCCATACTGTTTGTAGGCGGCTCGAGATAAAATCTCTACCCATACAAAATAGATTTTTGGCACTTTCTAACCACTTAGCTCTCAATTTATTCCCACTCCCACAAAAAAGTTGTCAAGCCTTCAAACCTTGAGTTTGACACCTTCCAGTACACAATATATTTTTCATAATCAATAAAAACTTGATATTTTCATCTCACATTTGCTACCCTCCTATGCGGCCACATGGCCCAAAGAGCTGTCCCTGTTATTAGCTAAATCAGAATTGCTCAAGAATTTAATTCATAGCAAAATTTGTATATACATAGGTGTAAATAGTTAAATTTTAAGGAACTAGGATACTACCCGATTCTATTATCCAATAAGGATAATGCCCAATACCAGTTCACATAAAGTAATTTAGTAGTCAACTAAATTTTGACTTGACTGAGTTCAAATGTGTATACAGTGCGAGTAGAATACAAAGTTTTTTAATTAAGTAGCATGTGCTCCAATAGGCATAGCCTTCTGAACTCGTCATATCTATTTCTGTTGACTGAATCCTGGCACACTTGTACAGGTTGAGGCATTGTTAAAAATATTTGTAATTAACTCTACTTTTGAGTGAAATATTTTTGGTCTTCAATTTATTTACTTTAATTAATCAAGTACTCAGGTTTTGGAACACCAAATTCATATTGAATTGATAAATTTGTATTCTTATGCATATGTTTTTTCTAACAATTACGATAATCTGTTACCCAACTGTGAAGAATATAATTTCACACATATAAAATTATATTTGTGATTATTTTTGTCACACACCACTGTCATTTTCTGCACACAAGGGCTAGGTGGACAGGGACCTACAATTTACTGCTTTTAAACTTGCCGAGAGATTGGTGTGCTAATCCCTCAGTGTTGGTATTCCTTGCAGTAATGTTATTGCCATTTACGTAGTACCTTGATGTTGGGAAAGTTTCTGACAAGGGCGAATTGAGTATTGAACTCGCAACATCCTTTGATACATTAGACAAGTATCTTATCGACCTGGGCAACTGCATTCTATTACAAATCTGTTTTGCTTATTTTTTTAATTTAAAGTTATTAAAGTTTTTTTATATAATTTTTGAAATATAATAAAAAAATGTACATAACATTAACTGAATTAAACAATACTGAAATATTTAAAAGAGTTGACTGTTTTGCTCTATAAGGGCAAGATTCAGTCACATTCCAAAATGTTTTTTTTTTTTTTAATTACCAAAGAAGGGTTCAGATCTTACGTTTCTAGAGCTTACTAAATTTTGTTTTTGCTAGTGGCTTGTGACATTACACAACTACAAGTGATGAATGAGATGAGAATTGGCTTCTGTATCAGAAGTTATGTTGAATGGATTTTTCTTCAGTCTTGTTTTAACCCTTTTACATACAAGATTTGGGAAAACATTTTGAACAATGTGAAATTGAACGTTGTTGAACGAAGATATAAATCTGAAAGTGGTATTAGACCTGGATTACACTATAAAAGTTTGATAAAAGATCTTTTACAAAACATGCAGAAAACCGCCAATAAGCCTATTGGATGCATTTTTTAAGTTTTATCAAAGCTTTTATAAAACTTCTATAGTGTAATGTTGGCATTATTAACATAAAAAAGAAATTAATCCTCTCATCTTTTAGCTATTTTACCCTATACATGTAAGGCTGGAACTACATTAAAAAAGTTTTATACTTGGACAGTGTGTGTGTATTGTTCAAGTTTTATGAAACTTTCATAGTGCAATACTCGCCCAAAAATATATTTTTTTACTCAAACTATATGAGAATATAAAAACTTAAGGTAAAAGGGGGAAGAAAAACTGTGAAGAGGAGTTATCAATGGAAAGTCTCGAGAGGGGGAGAGCACAAATCTATTTCTTCCATTTACAAAGATACAAGATGTCTCAACTCGTATACATTAAGTGGTTACATAAAAGTTCTATTATAATTGTCAGTTTGGAGAATTTTTGCTAAATAATTCCTGACATCAACTTTCTATTGTATATTGCATATTTTTGCATTATTTGATGTGGCAATAGAACTTTAATTTTGTATTCTGAAGTGAAATTCTTTAAAATTCAGACAACTGCAGTATAAATTCACTTATTTCACGTCTTCACTTTATGCACCATGTTTCAATGGTGAAAAGCATCTCAAGTTTGCTGACATGGATGACTATTCCAGAAGTGTGTTTTTTTTTTGCTGTGAATAAAAAATATTTCTAAATATTACTGTGCCTTGTTGCAGAATTATATAGCTCATTTGTTTTTGAAAAATTTTATTTTGCATTATATTCTGACCAACATTTATTCTTAATACAGTATCCATTATCTCTAACAGAAAATTATTTAAAATGTTTATGGTGAAGGAAGTCTTCAAAACATAAGTAATTGGCATGAATATTCAATTTTGACTAAAAGTAAAATATATTTGTATTCAAAAATTTGATAACTAAAAAATGAATTTTCTTACAACCTAAAGTTTTTAATTGCACTATAGCTGCCATTAACACCTGAAATACTAAAATCAGTTTGCTCAAATAATATGTATGGTGAAACAAACATACAAAATCTAAAGAGCCAGCTTTAAGATTTCTCCACTTTGAACACTATAAAAATGTAGATTTGATGTCTGAATACAAGAGATGATGGATGAATGAACAGCAATCACAGCTGAAATTTAGTCATTAGATGATGCTGGCAGGCAGTTTGTCAAACACCTCTGTGGACTTCTTGGATAAACTCCCTCTCCGTCTAGGAAGAGTGGAAGTTGGAGCAGTTGGTGTATAGTCAGGACATCCACTGTGTATCAGCAAATCATAAACATCTTGAAATGTCCCATTTTTAGCATAAACAGCAGCTGTGCGACCATCTGAATCAACAGCTTTCACATTTGCATTATACTAAAACATTAAAAAATAGATATAAAAATTTCATTTCACTAATAACTTTCAATACCAAATATACAAACAATTAAATATATTATAATCAAGAACAATTGACAGTTCTGATAATATATAAAATTTCCATTTCATACGAGCATATAAATAATTTGTAATTAATTTGACAAATTAGCTTTAAACTAATTTCATTTTACATTTAATTTTTTTACCCACTATTTCTGCGGAATTACAAAAGCCTGACAACGAAATTCGCTGAATGAAATCGGAAATGCTTGAACGACAGTAATACATGCATAGTAAGCTATATATGACGATGCATTACTCAGAATGAGTGTACATGTACTGAAAATCATGCAGACAAAGGATTTTTTCAAAAATGCATTTAATTCTATATTAAATTGAATGTCAAACCTTCTGTCTATCGAAAAAACTCTTTAATATCAAACAAATTTTTCAGATCAAAACAATGAGAGTTAGTAACAATCCTTTTATTTGCTAGCAGCTGCTACACAACTATAGTTTGACAGCACTTACTTTGTTTCCACAAAAAAACTGATGAAAAATTTCATCAACTAAATGCAAAGTCACTTCAATATAATTTTGCCACTGAACCCAGTAAAAAAAACCCACTGAACCAAAGAATTATAGTTATAATACAATAGTTTTAATCTTGCACATTTGTAAATTTTAAATACAGTACATAGGTAACAGCCTATGGTATTTCACTGGCAAACCCATGATCCTACAGGTATACTTCTAATTGAGAAAAGTATACAAATAACGTGAAGAACTCCGATACAGCATTCATATTGCAAGGAGCAATATTGAAAATGCATCGTTATATTTGGCATCTTTTTTCAACCACCTCATAGGGAATTTGCCTGTCGTTGCCTTTGTATTTAAAAAGTTAATTTTATTTACAAATACAGACATCCTGTGCTCTAAAATCCAATTAAAACGTTTTTGCTGTCTTCCCCCCCAAGGCAAAAAAAATGTTTCTAAGAGCAATATTTGCCGAAATATTTGAATTCAAAGAACTGAGAAAAGTTGGGTGGGGGAACTATCACAAATGCAGATAAAACATGAATAGAATGAGAAATAATGCAGTTCTTCTGTAAATGAACACTAACTGTTTCACTACCCATACCAGCTATGCACCCTGAAAATACTAATGTATAATATAAATAAACGCACGATAGCGTGCAAATGCTAAATGAGAAACAAGCATCTTCAGGAATAAATTTGTCTGCTGCAGTTAATGAAGAAAAAAATATATAATACATAGATAGGAATATATGAAAATTATTTTTCAAGGAAGGACTGTTCAGCAATATGTTTTTGAACTATAGACATTTGTAATTTTAAAATTTTAGCATCTACCCCACTGTTTTCTTGCACAGAAATAAACAACTTTGAATCATCATCTTGGGTTAAGTGCGTATTTAATGGAAATGTTTAATGTGATTGAGCAGCCAGCTGCTTGTAAAATAAGGACCATTATTCACATCTACATTGCAAGAAATTAATAAGGAACTTTATAGTCAGAATGCAACAAGAGGGTTAGGGGTGAGACTTAATTATGGTGCCTAAAACACACAAGATCAAAGAGAGATGTTTGCACATATCTCACCAGAATATCATTTATCATATGTGCACAAATTATTCTAGCTTTCCTTAAACACAGTCTCAACTATTTACAAATTTTGGAATCTCCATTATCACATTCAACCTATAGTCTTTAGATCTTGTTATGAATCTCTCTCAATATCACATTATTCTGGATCAAGAAGCAAATTACTCAATTCCACATGCAGTGAGTCTCTTGATGATCTCGCATATTTCCAGCTCATAGAACAAACACACATGCTCTATGCATGTATAAATTTATGCCATGTTTTAATTCAGTAAGGACTGTTTGGCAATAACACATGCAGGAAACATTCTATTGGTTTTTTTTACCTGCATAGAACTATTTTTTTCATGTGTTCATTGAGGCAATATGCACCAATGCTAATATGATTGGGTGGGTAGAAGCATTTTTACCATGTTTTAGCTACACAAGTGCACAGCTTATATGGGGAGAAAATAATTAAATTAGCCGGTGCACAGCATAATGTATTCAATACACACAACCAATATTCAAATCAATATCAAAGCTTGTATACACAGAGTTAAAAGAATATGCTAAATGACTTTTTAATTGGGTAATGTTTCCTTTTTATTATTATTAAAGGCTAGACGCAAACAGCTAAATACACCACAAATGAGATCTATATTAGAATGTGAAATGTGTTTTTAATAGGGCTTCAAGCAAAAGTCATGATCTTGTTCATTATATTCTCTATTATATATTATAAATTTTGTCAATTGTAAACTAACTATAACCTCAACTGCCAATCACACATAATTACCAGTAATGTATTACACATGTAGCATGATAGTCTTTTGGTTCTACTAACGTTGTAGTTGCTTCACAATATACCACATTCTCGAGATACAGATATCTCCTTAACAACAAATAACGTGGATTTAAGTCTATAATAGGAGAATATGGGGAGCCTTAGCAGTAGGAAATATTAACTACTTAAACATTGATACAACAGATTTTCTAACATGAGGCAATGCATCATCCTGCATTAAAAAAAAGAAGCTCCAATCAAGATAGTCTTTGTTGCAGCTGGAATACCATTTACCATTTATGGAGCATTTTTTTTGACTAGGGCTATATATAACACATTTGAGGACAAGTAGTTATTTATACAAAGGTTTTTTAACAACTGGCTCTTGCGGGGAATGAACCCCATGTCCTTTCACTTTTCGGGTGAACGCCCTAGACCACTTGACTACAAAGGCAATAAATCTCTCAATCTTTCTTTTGAGCTTGTGTGCACTGAAAGGGACAGTACATGGACGGCCGAATCTAACTCAGGCCAAGCTCACAACTGCTGACGCTTCCAGCCATCCTTGTACGGCCCCTTTTTCAGTGCACACAAGCTCCAAGGAAAGATTAGAGAGATTTGTTGCCTTTGTAGTCTAGTGCGTTCACCCGGAAAATGAAAGGACGTGGGTTCGTTTCCCCTCAAAGGCAGTTGAATTTTCTTTTTCCAAAATTCATCTTCGCAACAGCCAGTTGTTAAAACCTTCGTATGTATAGCAGAGAGTGATGTCATACTTTCATAAGTAGTTATTTACACTAAAAATAAATAAAATGTCCACAGACTATACCCCTTTAATGGTAATATCTTTAAACAATTTTTCATCTCTGAATCAATAAGTGCATACTTCGAATAGTATACACACAAATTTTGATACTGATCGATAGCAAAATTCGTTCAGTGTTCCACAGCTGTAATTATATCTGTAGAATACTCTGAACAGGCCAACTTATTTCATGGTCACCCAGCATGTTGATGACATCATTCTCTTCAACTTACCCAGATAAGAAGCTGTGTGATAGGTAAGTTTCCTAGAGCAGCAGCTAGATGCAAGGATGTCCTTTGATCACGGGGACTAACAGGAAAGTTCACATGGTCAGATGAAGTATGAGCCAAAACCAATGCCACAGCCTTAATATCACTTTTACATACTGCATCAATAAGTTGCTGAGAATAAAATGAATTTTTTTCTGAAATTGGCTTAAAAACTAAACTTCTGATAAAATAAATATATATACTCCAATGTACACAAATTACAACAGTAAAATAACACAAAACATGGTATTTAATGAAGAAAAAAAATCAAATCACTATGTATAACACAATCTGTTCTATAAAAATCTATGAATTAGCAAAACTATTAAACACGACATGACCTGATTCAAGTTATATTTTTTAATGCTATAATAAAATAAATGGTTATGCACAAAAAAACAAATAAGCCTTCAATTGGTTGCTGCCATGACCTGCACCACTGCCGATTAGAGAAAAAAGACAATATGCTCCCAAACAAGAAAAATTTAAAGATTGAGATTATACGCTACTGGCTGTGGATTATATTATCCCCCTCATTGGGCATTTTGCCTGTTGTCTCTTTGTATTTATGGAAGACTTTCTCAATATAGCAAAATTTCCATATGCGGATTACATGTGTATATGCAAGAAATTTAAAACATTTTTAATACATTGTAGGCGGGGGATAGTAATTATAGTGCTGCATCCTATGACTGGATTGTTTTTGGCCTTCCATAATTGAACTATGTAGAGCCGTGGTTCTCAGCTTGCCACCCAGCTAATTTCCTTTTTATGAGTGGAAAGCTCTCATAAAAAGTCATACATGACTAGTGGAAATTAAATGGGGGTAAAAATGAAATGATTAACCATTCATGACCTGGTTTGACAAAGTAATTCATCACACAGAAGCATAAAAACAATTTTTGTTTTGCAATTTTACCAACTCGCACACACAGTACTGTTGAGTACTTTACTAGTAGTGGTGATCAAGTATAATACTTCTTGTAATAATACAGATGGTATATTGAAGATCTAGAATTACAAAAATAAATACAAAGCAATACAGTACTGTCAGGTAAGCTTATCATTTGACTGAATGTAAGGAATGATTGTCCAACTACAGCTCATCAAATGATGCAAATGTGGGTCAAGTTATATGTTGAGCAATAACTCAGTGTATTCCAGATACAGTAAAACTTTGATTAACAGTCACCATCTGGACCAGGGCTGTGACATAACCGAATAGACAGATAACAAATCTCTTAATGCATATGTACAGTAACGTGATTTCACTGTGGACTTGGGGCAAAAATGAAAATAAAATCCTTTAAAAGTGAATAATACATACATATTGTATTTAATTTTACACAAAACGATCAATATAAACTTCAAATAAGGTCAGTTCAGGCTGTGGTGAGATCGAAAATAGCATCTTTAATGTTGTAGCCCTTCCCAAATTCTTTGGCAGTCATGGCATCATCAGATAAAAGCCAAGCCTTAATAAAAGCTTTTCTGTAATGCCGCTTGATATTTTCAATTATGCCCTGGTCCATAGGCTGGATAAGTGAAGTTGTATTTGCTGGAAGAAAGAGGCATGTTATTTTGCCATCATTTTTGAGCTCGCAAGAGGGGTGTCTCTGAGCAGTGTCAATTAACAGCAGTGCTTCTTGCAGCAACTAATTTTCGGCCATATGAGCTCTAACTTGAGGCACGAAAATATCGTGGAACCATTCTGGAAAAACTGTTTGGTCCATCCAAGCACTTTTTTGGGCATAACAGTTCACAGGCAAAATGCGTTCATATTTAAATTTTTGAAAGCACATGGTTTTTTGGATTTAATAATTACAAGCAAGGGTAATCTATAATTGCGGTGGCATTTGCACAGACCATAGGAGTGATCTTATCTTTTTGGACCTTAAAATCCGGGACTGTTCTTTTTGTATTTTTTTTTAGACAATGACGGATAAGAGAAACTGATGATTAAATGAGTGACAGTTAATAGAAGTTTAACTGTAGATCAGTGATTCCTAATGTGGGCGTTAATGCTCCCTGGGGGCGATGGAATGTTCCGGGGGGGGGGGGCGGTAGAAGCTACAAGTATAACATAGGATCCTATAGGTTAGATTGCATTGGGGGCGACGAGACAAAAAAGGTTGGGAAACTATGCTGTAGATGAAAAAACGTTCAGAAATAGAGGTTCAATAATTCTATTTGGATGTTTATGATAAGGCTATTTACATGCTTAACCCTTCAAATGCTTAAGCTTTTATTTTATGTTGATTATTCTATCAGTTTAAGGGTTATAAGAACAACTTGTGTATTCTGATAATACAAAAAAAAAATGTTTAAGTGTTATGCAACAAAATTCTTGTTCCTACCATTTTAAAAAAAATATGGGCAAAATTAAAGTTTATACATGTACTATCAGCAATACAAGTTGAATTTTTTGCTTTGCACATGTGCAAAACATTTTTTTAGTTTTAAAGTAGGCAAAAAAAAAAAAAAAAAATAGAAAGGCATTAAAGCCTTTTATAAAATAATTTTCATGTCAACAGTTGAAGTTCCTTCAGGGGTTTTTTTTTCATTAGATAAAGATAAACCAAGGCCAGAGTCGTATGCGAGAAAAAGGAAGCATGCCTCTCCCCACTTCTAGTTAACTCGAAATTTCTCTGGAAGAGATTCTCTGTGCCTCTCTTAAAGATTTATTCTACATATATTCCTGACAACCCATATTCCATGTTAACAATCATACATACCCTTGATCTTCTAACACGAGAAAATTTGATAAACTTTTTATGTAAGGAAAAACAGCTGTCTCAAAAACAACTATTTTGATATGGATGATAAAACATTTTTTAAGCAGAAATTTCTTAAATAGGATTGATTCACTGTGATAATAAATGAAAAAAAAAAACCAGATTGAAACTTACTTGTCCTACAGGTGTAGATGAACTGATGGGAGTAAGAAATTCTTTGAATTCATATTTTGCTCTTATCCACCTTTCTTTTTCTTCCCTGAAAGTTTTTTTCATTATTCATTTGATAATTTACTTATTTCTCTCACTTTTTTTAAATGAAAGAACAATACTCATTTAAGTAGCTTCAAGCAGTTATAATATACAAAGTGTTTCGTGGAGATTGCATGAAAATGAGAATGATACAGTTGGTTCTAAAATCAAAGTAAAATATGAAAAAAAATTTTAGCAAAAAGAAAGAAATACAGCTATGACAGTAGCACCTGCATATAACTAAAGAAATACAAAAATGTAAATTTTTAATGTGAGCCCAATTATCAAAAAATCTGAATATTTGGGTCTCTAGTATATTAAAAGAAATTTATTCCATAATATAATAAAAATTTGCCAAGATATTGGTGATGGAAAGTTATTGTTACTTTAGCTTGTATCAAAGTCTCAAAAAATTTCAGAACTTTGAAAAGACTTGAAAAGTGCCAAAAATAAAGAATTTCAGTCACCAATATGTAGATCAAGAGACTTGGACTTCTGCTTTAATAACAAAGAATTCCATTACTGTGTCTGATTAAATTCCAAAATCAGGATATGTAACAGTGAACATAAGTATAATAAGAATTTCTTAACTCTTCATACTCTCTTTTCTAATATTTATTCTGTATGGATATTCCTACACTACTTCGAGAGGGGGGAAAACGTCTCTCTCTCTCTCCTTCTGTTATCTAACTTTGAACAAAAATTGACTGCACTCACTGGCAGTTGATGGGGAAAGGAAAACATATTAGGCAAAGCTATTTGTACAGAGCTAGCTGGTCTCGGAATTGCTAAAATGAGATATATTTCAGGAGTGTCAAAACGAAAGGCATCAAGTTGGATGAGATACCTCATCATTGCCACTGTAAGGGTTAAGAGATAAAATAGGACCACCTTTTGGTTTTACTAATAGCACAAAAATTTATAAAAGTAAAGAAATAACTTGATTACGAAGTGAATTTATGCTTTACCTGCTTGAATTAGGAGTAGGTTTGGCTCTTCCCCTGGTGTTGCCTTCCCATATACTATTAGCAACAGTATTTCCAAGAGCAAGCATCACACTTATATGCTCAGGGCTGAAAACACAATAAAAAAATGATTAAGATTTTTTCAGAATGCACAAAATTCCAATAAAACAAAAATAGCTGCACATAAATCATATGGTTCCCAAAGAAAGTTCTTCTGGAAAACCTGCATGATTTATACTTTTTACTGTCATTGTTTGAACTGCATACAAGCATATACAGTATAGGTACATCATAACCCAATACAATATACAATGATACTACAGCATTTTTTAAAATCTTAGATCTCTTGATAAAATAATATCTTTTACTTACAACAAATAATATATTATTTGACTTTAAAATGAATACAGTATTCTCTAAATATCTTGCTTAAAATCACCTTTAATCTATTTTTAAATTCCTTACTATTTTTTTTTCAAAAACTTCTAGTAACATTGAAATTTTGCACAGACTGCCACACAAAAAGTGCAAATGAATTCACCTCTGTTGCTACTTTTTTTGTAAGACAGAAAAGTGTAAGGAGGAATAATAACCAACGCTGTGCAATAAATAGACACCACGGATTAGTCATGGCTTAGGTTCAGTTTGATTAGAGTTTTAAGCAAATTCAAATAGACCAATCAAATAACTTGATTTTGCAAGTAACCAACTAGAATGTTGCTCCAGGCTTACATGCAGGCACTCAGCCTTTTTTCTAACCATGACATCTGACTTTTGAATGGACATACTTTTCTTTTTTTTTCTACTGAGCAACCAGGAGTTGAGATTTGGTAATCAACCCAAATTGGATTCCCAGTCAGCGTAATAATGGCTATATTTATCCTCTGAACATGGCACCCAGTGTGTTGAAACATGTTAGGATTTCGTGGATTTTCTCCTGTAATTTACTTTTATTGTCAGGTTCTTCTTTGAATGGAAATTTAATGTGATAAGATCCTCTTTTTTTCAAACCGAACACAACTCTGTTCCTATCACCATGGGCAATTTACTGCCAAGTGATTTGTGCCATAAGTGAGAGTGTAGGTACCTAACAGTCTGAGTGCATATCTAGTGTTGTCTAATTCTTCTGTACTGTTATAGGCCTGTAGCTATTTGTGGGGAGATCTGCTCACATTTGTGCCTCAGAGTTGTGGCACTGTGGCACCAGTGGGGTTTGAACACAGTGGCAAAAGAAAAAAAAAAGATTCTTTACAAGATAAAACATCTCTCAGCTATTGGAAATTCTAATGACTCCTAGTGAATGAAACCAAGAAAAAAAATTTTAAATAAAGAAAATATCCTTTATGTAAACACAATTGAATAAAGAGAGTTCAAACAACTGCTGTAAATCACTCAAAAACCACAATCACTGCCATCTATAATTTTTACACTTCTGAGAATAAATCTGAGTGAATGAATGAGAGAGGAAAAACCCAAAGACTACTGGATAAAGGAATGCAGTACATAAATGCAATACTTTTGTTGAAACAACTAAAAAATTCACATATATTGCTATTGTAAGAGAGTTTCTTTCAATTGAAATGAAACCATGTAAATACAGAACAATGGAAAAATGAATTGCAAGTATTTCCTAGAGAAACCTACAATATATATTCATGTATAAGAACCCTCCCACTTGAAGACCACCAAAACCACAACACTGGTAAAGTTTTTCCTCTGCATAAACTAACCTGTACATAAGCCGACTTCCTTCCCCAATTTTGGGACAAATTTTTGAACAAAACACTGAGCTCATACATGAGTATATACAATAATAAAAAATAACTCTTCTTGTTTTTAATATTTGAAAATATTTAAATCACATAACAGCTAGTTGTACACATAAAAACATATTTTTTTAATTCCACAAAAATACAAAGATATATACATATAAAAACATCTATATGATATACAAGGGCCACAACAGACAAATTGCCCAACGAGGTGGCTGAAAAAATTATGGATGTCAAATATAACCCACACAAAATACAGCAACCTAATATAAAAGTATATATCACACACACACACAATTAATATATAATATACTGCCAAAAAAAAAGACAATGGTTGTCTTATCTAAGTATGGGTAGCCTCTCGTTTTATTCAACTATGTCTATCATACTTCTTTTTAAATTTATCAATTGTGTTAGAATTCACGATCACCGGAGGTGAGCTATTACATTTATTAATAACCTTATTCTGTACCACCACAACCTAGAATTGTTCCTTACTAAATGATACTGGTGTCTCTCCACTGTCAAAGCAGTTGATTGACTGTATATTCATGGTCCATCCTATGGATCCTGTTGCAAATTTTAAGCACTTCGATCATATTCCCCAAAAAAACACCCACGTTCCTCCAATGTAAACATACTCAAGAGATCAATTCTTTCTTCACAGCTCAAGCCTCGTGTACCAACAAGAGCATGCAAAGCTCTTCGCTGCACCTCCTCAACCAAGTCTATGTCTTTCTGTATGCAGTCTTCAAAACCATACAGCATACCCTAGTTAAGGACGAACTGAGCTTCAGAAAAGTAAGAATGACCAAGAAAACGCAAAGGGACCTTTTTAAAAATGAAACTGAACATTCTATTCACTTTTCTGACCACCACTGAACATTGCTTAAGCCGCTCGTCGGTGAGAATTACAATTACATATACAGGGTAAATCCAACCTATTCTGCCAAACGAAAAGGAGCGATTGACGAACCCAAGTGGATCATGAAACACCCCACTAACCCTGTCCTATCTTGAACTGTTTTGAGTTATGGTGGATAATCGATTATGGAAAAAAAAGGTGTCAAGTCTGAAAAGAAAACCAGAATTTTTGAAATTTTTGAAAGACCTATACACAAACCTAAGCACATTTGGAAAGAGCGGAAAAAAATACTATAAGACAATATCAATTGCATCAAAATATCTGTTTTAATGGTGAACTACAAGTGCTGAAAGATTGGGAAAGTTCAAAATCAAATTGTCGCCAAAATATTTAATTGCCAATTCTGCAAACAGCCTTTTAGCTACAATCGGTCAAATTTGCCAAAAACTTGTCCATTTCACCAGCTTCTCTCTGAAAGAGATTACAATAAACCATATCAGTTTTCAGATTCAGGATAAATTTAGTCTTTTGTTTGCAATACATCACTGAAATCAGCATTTGTCTTGAAGTAGATATTCGACGAAAATTCTGAATTAGCGGTTACAGATGTTGGCAACAATTTGATTTTGCACAAAATATCCTATAAAGTGACACTACCTCTATCTACAGGATATCCATATTTAATGGCAAGCTACAGCTTTAATGGCTAAGCTAAGCGCTGAGAGATCAGTGAAGTGAAAAATCGAATTGTCACCGAAACCTACCAAAATTACTTAAACGAACGCAAATTTCAATGTATTGCAAACGAATGACTAAATTTCTTCTGAACTAGATGACCAATTTGGCTTATTCTAGGCTCTTTCAAAAGCTGGTGGAATAGACGAGTTTTTGGTAAATTTGACCAATTGTAGCTAGAAGGGTGTTTGCAGAATTGGCAATTAAAAATTTTGGAGACAATTCGATTTTGAACTTTGCCAATCTTTCAGCACCTGTAGCTCGCCATTAAATTCAGATATTTCAATGAAATTGGCGTGACCTTATAGGATTTTTTCTGCACTTTCCAAATATGTGCTTAATTTGCATGTAGGTCTTTCAGAAACTTCACAAATCTGGGTTTTTTCATGCAATTATTTAACATAATCAATTATCCATCATAAATCGAAAATGGTTCAAAATAAAACAGGGTTGGTAGGCTGTTTCATGATCTACTTGGGCTCGTCTATCACCCCTTTCATTCCACTGAATAGGTCAGATTCACCCTGTATACATATACAAACATACATTGCCGCTGTGGTGGTCGAGTGGTTATAACGCCGGACTCGTGATGCGAGGATCCGGGTTCGAACCCCACAGTGGTGGTTGGCTGAAGTTGGTTTTCTGTGGTTCCCAACTTCAAGGCGCAAATGCGAGCCGATCTCCCCGTTAAAAAGTCTCGCCACAGAGAGCAACAGTCCTACAACGGTAAATCATTCAACCATAACACTTCACTCATAGTTAGTAAAACTGGGGGCAGATGACAGCACTACACATAACAAGCATTACACAGAAACAAACTTTACGTCAGGTTGCACTACACGTACACGCACATTCCCGCATGTACCGATTCGTTGGGGGGTTCCGCGGGGGGGGGGGGGGGGTGCATGTGTGGTGTAGCAGTAGTAGGTAGGGGCTCGGGGATCCATGATGTTCTTAAGTCAGCCACCCCGTTGGGCAATTTGCCTGTTGTGGCGTTGTATTTGTATTACACACACTACTGACCTCAAGGGAATTGAATGTCATTCCAGCAGGTCTATAAAGGTTCTTTGTGATATTAGTTCAGCAACAGCCTTGTTATTACTTACACTCAGAAAGTTACAGAGGGTGGGCCAAAAGTGCACAGTGAAAAATATACTGTGTTGCCAGTTATTCTCTTCAATTTGGAAAGCAGATAGCAGCACTTCAACACAATTCTGGCTTGATATCTGCAGGTAGCACATTCTTCTAAGATAAAGCAGTTGTAGGGAGGGTTACCAGATCCAAAAACTGAGAAAGGAGGACGTCTGCACACTCACCCTTGGTGACGTCACTTATCTCAGTTTTCCCAATAGATGGCACCACTATTCCAACAAATAAAACTAGCCAAAACAATAACTTTCCCAACTCTAAAACAGAACCACTTAAAAACACAAAAACACTCATATCAATAAAGCAATATGTTTTAAAGTGGATAAAAAAATTTTCCTCAGAAAAAATGAAAAATAATGTTGAAAACCTGAAAAAGAGGACAAAAAGGCAAATTTTCCGAAACATAGGAGGATGCTTTTGAAATGACATAAGAAAGGAGGACGGTTGGTGACCCTAGTCGTAGGTTGTGCAATGGCGATTGATTAGAATTTTGTACAGTAAATAAGAACATTGAAACCAATGAGATATGCTAAATTTGATTCTTTCCCCCTTTGAAATCATGAAGATATGTCATTAAAATTTCCACTGAAGCATATTTTTCTTGTCATCGCATACAATTTTGAACTTCCCAACAAGAAATGAAATTAATAATTTCTTTTCCTTGAAAAAATACATTATAAAATACCACTTACAGCCATTCATCTAGATCTAATGACCTAACCCTTGAAATATGAGAACCAAGATTTCGATGAATTCCTGAGCATTCTATGCACATCAATGCACCTATATTTAAACTTGCCCAGTCAGGACCTAATAAAATAGTAATCATTAGTTTAAAATAAATTGAAACTATCCATCAAAAAGCTATCAAAAACACATTTTTAACCAGTCATCTGGCTACGACAGCAATTTCCGTTACGGCCATATGTAATGGTGGTGCCTATGACAGCATTACGTCACAGGGGAGGGGGATTTCTGGTCTTTAATCACACAGATGTGATGGAATAAATCATCATACAGCTGCTGCCACCTGCACAGGCATCCTTGCACTTTATTATCTCGTCACTAGATAGAGTTAAACAATTATATTTCTGGTCTGGAGTTGTTATTACTACTATCTTCACCATGCTTTGCAAGGCTGCATCCTCAAGAATTTTTTTTAAATAGATGTTCACAATTAGTAACATAAGGAAAAAAATTTAGAATTACATGTCATTTTATAAATAATCATTTTATAATAATCAATACATCATTTTTAACATAAATTACTGAGATGTATTTTCTTACATTCATTGTGAACTGGAACAACCCATGCTGTCATTGCATTTAATGAATTGAGAATTCAAAATTTATATTTAGAAAACTAATTATAGTTTTACTGATTAACCTTCATCATTATTATTTTTATGATTTTAAATGTACAGCTCAATGAGCAAAATTTCCCGACAAATTTTCCTTTTAAGTTTATCATAAAAATTATAAACTAATGCGCTGCCATCTATTGGTAAAAATATGCAGTCAAGTATTTATCTAGCAGGGATAAAAAAGCAAACTATTAAATTATTTTTTTGTTCAATAAACTTCAAAACGTTTTATGAAGTAAGATTCTCCATTCTGGTTAGAGCATTAACATTCATAATTAGCTAAAAAAAGAAAGTTTTCTTAACAATTTATTAATAATTTATAAATTAATTAAATGAAGAGTTTGATTAATCCTGTTAAAATGTGTACGGCCCGCGATGGAATAGGAAGTAATCGTGCTGAGTGCAGCTTATATGCCAGAGTTCTCTCCCCTTGTGCATGCGGCTTATATACCAGAGTTCTGTCACTGGTGCGGCCCACGACACTGCATCAGACCATTATGTCTGCCCTCGAACAGAGAAGTTGGCCCACCCTTGGCCTAGAGGAACTTTAGTTAATTTATTAAAGCATTGTTCCCCAGGCTTATGATTGGAACGTTGAAGAATTAAAAAAAAAAGTAAAAAAAATTTCATTAACAGTTTAAAAAGGAAGTTAATACGAGTTCTGGATAAATATGGGTTGGATATTTAGGGTTCAGTGTATTTGCAAAATAACTATCAAGTATAGAAACAACTTAGAAATACTATTCAAGAATTACGTATAATCGGACGCAACTTATCACATGAACATTACTCACTTGGTGCATCACAATCAACACAATGACTGTTTCCAGGAATATTGCTCTTAATAGACTGAATTGAAGAAGGATCCACAGATGATGACCCTCGGCCAGACTGTAAAGCATGAGCAAAATAAAATGTATAAAAAGACACTATTTACTGAAAAGGCATTAAAAAATTTCAATAGCACTCTCAGCCACTTTGTTGGGCATTTTGCCTACCGTGGCATTGTATTTGTACCTACAGTAGTTGCTAGCAACACTGATAAATAATAGTACACACTACAGTAGTAATAGCAACACTGATAAATAATAGTACACACTACAGTAGTAATAGCAACACTGATAAATAATAGTACACACTACAGTAGTAATAGCAACACTGATAAATAATAGTACACACTACAGTAGTAATAGCAACACTGATAAATAATAGTACACACTACAGTAGTAATAGCAACACTGATAAATAATAGTACACACTACAGTAGTAATAGCAACACTGATAAATAATAGTACACACTACAGTAGTAATAGCAACACTGATAAATAATAGTACACACTACAGTAGTAATAGCAACACTGATAAACATGTTTTGTGTTTTGCTAGAATTTTTGGACCGAAAGGTTGTGGTGCATTTAAAAAGCTGTTGTGTGACAATGTGGGATGGCTTTTCATCACAAAAGCCTAGGTTTGATTACCACAGCGGTGGTTGGCTTAAATTGGTTTCCTGAAGAATTTTTTGATTTTGAGGTACCAACATGTGTGTGAGTCAGTCTTTACCTTCAAAAACGTTCCTCTCAACAAAATTTAAACTCACACATAAGAATAATCATTCACAGCCATGGCCGGATTAACCGTTAAGCAAAATAAGCATGTATTTAAGGCATCAGGAAAAAGGGCGCACCACAAAAAGTTAATGAAATGGATAAATACGCAAAAAATCATAGAATTTTTGATTGATTGTATAACTGAAGATCGTCATTAAAAGGATCGCACCAATACAGAAAAATTAATATTGCAAACTAGAGATCACGTTAATGCTGAGTTTTTGCAATGAGATTTTGTACACTTTCTATGAAGTAAGCTTGGGCTCTCTTAACAGCATCATAGGACCCTTGGGTAAACTGATTTTTCTGCGCCTCCCCCCCCCACCTAGCTAAAAATACCTGCATACTAACCGTCACAAATTGTAAATAGATCTGATTGCCGTGTGAGCTGTGTTGAGAGCGCTTAATTGACTCGGACTGTGTCCAAGAGATGCATGCATTGAGAGTAATAGATGATGGGAACTCGAAAATGTGTTAATCTTTGTGAATAGGAGATTATCAATTACATGGTTTCAGGGGTGATGCAATGAATAGGCGATGATGAATTAAAGAGCGTTATCTTATCTGTAATTATTATTACTTGTGGGAGACTGTTTCAGTGTTCCTCTGGTATATAACTCGCACCAGTAAATTAACCCAGAAAACTCACTGCTGTGTTCCCAGCCTGATGGAATGTGTCAAAAATTATGGTTTTCCTCTGCAACTCATTGAGTCCAGTACGCTCATAGTTTGTAATTTTGCATAGAACTTTTTTCTTAAATTTTTTGCAAATTTTGGAACTATTTTTTCTTCCAGCCTAATTCTGTGTTCTGTACATCACATAGGCCATACAACCTAAAGCCACCCTTTTTAGTTTGATCTAGAGTTCCTAGAATATAGGTGTAAAGAGGCCTTAGGCCGGCATGACACTATTAAAGTTTTTGAAAAGTTCTTAAAACTAGCGAAATGCAACCAATCAGCATATCAGGGTTATTGGTTGTTTCTCAAGTTTTAAAAATATCTTTTATTAAACTTTTATAGTGTGATCCCAACTTTCTGCAGTTTCCAGCTTTGAGGTGCAAATGCGTGCCAGTCTCCCATTTAGAAAGTCTCTGCAGAGAGCAGGCAGACCTACAACACGATACTGACACAACATGAAAATTCAAGTATTTCCATCTTTACTTCAGAAAATGGAAGACAGATGGCAACAGGCGCAACTATGCAACAAATACATTAGGGTGCTATGCATTCACTCAGAACACACATACCGGCATGCGCCGATTCACTAGAAGTTCTGAAGAGGAATGTGTATGAGGTTCATGTACAGTTGAGTAGTAGTAGTGTGATCCCAGCCCAGGTTTTATCCACTATAGAAGTAAAAGGAATGCCAATAAATGTATATTACAACTCAAAAATGTATCAAAGAAAAGGAACCCAATGACTGTGGTTCACCAAGTATAAGGTACCTCTGAGTAATATCGGCGCATGCTAAAATTCCGTGGTTGCTTTTCAAGTTGTTCATGAAATCCAAACAACCAGTCAATGGCTAAAATATCTTTGAAAAAAATTAAAAATCTAAGGTCCGTCATTTTGAAAAATATGAAAGAAACATTCCAAAAACTTCAAAAAGGTATTCCAAAAAAAAAATCTGAGTTATTATCAAAGACTACAAAGGTTTTTGACAGCTGGTTGATGCGAAGATAAATCCAGGAAAGAAAATTCAACTGGCCTTGCGGGGCATTGAACCTACTTCCTGTCACTTGCCAGGTGAGCACACTAGACTACAAAGCCAACGAATCCTCGTTCCTTGCAGCTCGTGTGTGCTGAACCAACACCCCCATACATAAAATCTTATCTATAGACAGTGTTGGCTGAACAGGGCCGCACATAGACTCCTGTCAAAACTTGTAACAGAGTGACATAATTTTTGGATAAATTGCCATCTGGTGGCAGTGTCAAAAATTGTGAGTTTTGGCCTAAGTTAGGTCTGGCTGTCCATGTTCAGCACACACAAGCTCTTAGCAAAGAGGATTCGTTGGCTTTGTGGTCTAGTATGCTCACCGGTCAAGTGAGAAGATGTGGGTCCCCACAAGGGAACTTGAATTTTCTTTCCTGGATTTATCTTCCAGCTGTCACCACAACCTTCGTAGTAATAGCGGCGAGAGACATAATTTTCGGATATCAAAGACACTGCAAGTAGGAAAAGAAAAGCGTTAGCGGGAGGCGGGGGGGGGGGGGAAGAGACCTTCAATGCCCATGTTTAGAAATATTCACACTAATTATGCCTTAGATTAATTACTTCAGAAATATAAAATTATTTAGTTATTTATTTATAGATTCAATATCGAGTAAAATATACTTGTAAGGACCTGGAGGGGGACACACCAAAACCATTCAAGTACTCAGGGCTTTCAAACATTTTAATGTGGTCCTGTTCACAGCCAGTATCTCACTTCAGACTCGGAACTTGTATCAGAAGTTAGCTGATAACACATAACATGCATGGCACTCATACACATGCTGAAATAGGTCTCTCAAAAACATGATTTTCATACAGCCACACCTTATAGATTGATTGATGACCACCCATGCCCTGAGCTGTTGTGCAAGACAACTTCCTCTTTTTATCTCCTATGAGGCTAGGTCGTGATTAAAAGCTATTTATTCAATAGCAACACCTCTTCTACAGGTGAATTGGTCATGAATCGCCCAATGGTGATAAACCGGAATTGTATACAAAACAGAACATAAGCATATTCAAATATGTTATCTTTCTTTCTCAATGCTATAGTTGGCACTATTAGAAGATATCGTGAGCCATAAAACATTGGAAAATGAGACTGTTCTTTTGCCCTCAAAAGTCTTCATTGAACAATATCCATAAAATTGATCAGCTATTTGAAACAAACTTTTGACAAAAATTTAAAAATAGATTATATATATATAAGAACTATAACAATTATGAAATATATATACACGTGTGTGTGTGTATGTTTACTTACTTTTGTTTTGCAACTTTCATTTCCTTGCAAGCTTGTAAGTATTTGCTGTTCTATTGCTGATATCCATGCTTCACGGTCCTTGTAAAAAAAAAAATTGAAATCAGTAATTTTTCATGTCTTTCGAACAATCCAAAACCTCAACTGGAAATTTATGCAAATTTAAAACAATTTTTGAAGGTTGAAGTGTCAGTAACTCAAGATTTCTCTGAAAAAAATTCCCCTTGTCCTCCCCAAACCTCCAATCAAGCAATGTGCTCATTCCCCAAAAGTAAGTACTAGATTAGACTGTAATGAAGGTTACTTTTGACTATTAGCATTTAAAAAATTTTACTGAATCGAATCATGGAAAACTTTGATATCTTTAGATGTTGATAAGGATCATACTGTGAATATACCTCCAATAAAAATATAAAATAATGTAGCATGTGAAAAAAATTAGATAACTATTTTATATTTTCATAAATTACTTACATCTGTGCTAGATGCTTCAAAATGCCACTGTTTGTTATCCAAAGAAACGATAATGAATTCATATCCATCAGAATCTGAAATTTCAAATAAATTATCAAGATTTATTTGATATGTATATCCTGCTTAACACTTCAGTAAGCATGGCATCTTTTTGATACGCCATTAGCTTTCAATGGATTATTGCGCATTATGCAAGTCAAAATGAATGAACTACTAAAGTTTAAAATACTATCAAGTAATATAATGTTGAATTTTGTTTTGTTCAGTCAATATATCAATATGCTAATGAGATTATTGCATCAAGTGGTGTCGTCAAGAGAATATTTTTCTTTTAACTTTCATATTATTCTTGTGTTTAAGCTTGACATAGCTCTACCAAAGGATTTGGAATAAACTTTTTATATGCTCTTATTGTATAGAATTTTATTTTCAAACAATTAGAAATTATCCGAGGATGATGCCACTTTCTGCTATCCATACGAAGGTTTCTAACAGCTGGCTGATGCGAAGATATATTTAGTAAAGAGTGAAAATTCAACTGTCCTTGCAGGGTATCGAACCTGTGTCTTTTCACTTTCCCGGTGAATGCCCCAGACCACTAGACTACAAAGGCAACGAATATCTAAATTTTTCCTTGGAGCTTATGTGCACTGAGCAGGACCATACATGGATGGTCAAACTTAACTCAGGCCAAAGCTCATAATTGCTGCCTCGCGACATCACCCTCGGATAAGTCACCATCTGGTGGCAGTGTCAGCAATTGTAAGCTTTGGCCTGAGTTAGGTCCAACCATCCATGTACGGTCCCGTTCAGTGCACATGAGCTATAGGGAAAATTGAGATATTTGTTGCCTTTGTAGTCTAGTGGTCTAGGGTGTTCACCCGGAAAGTGAAAAGACTTAAAGGTTTGATTCCTCGCAAGGGCAGTTGAATTTTCTCTCTTTACTAAATATATCTTCGCATCAACCAGCTGTTAAAAACATTCAAATTAGAAATTAGCCTGAGAGTGCCCTTTCTTTGAATTTTTTTCATTTTTTGCTGATTCATTAGCGTTTTAGTATGATAAAAAAAACACAATTTTTATTTAAGAGATATACCCTACTCCAGCAGTTCTCAACCTTTTTTGACTCACTTAGCCCTTTTTAGTAAAAAAATTCTATGGGGGAGCACCGTAGGCCCATTTCTTAATTATTCATCGAAGTTACTGATAATATTTATAATTATTTTTTCAAATCTTACTGTTTTTTTTATTTTCCTCAAGAGGCAGCAGAGCCCCTGGAGAGTGCACAAGGAGCCCCAAGGGCTCCGCGGAACACCGGTTGAGAACAGCTGCCCTATTCAATGGTTAGATATATTAAAATATTTCAGTCGTGCAAAGTTAAAAATTTTATTTGAAAAATTAACAGAAGATAACAAATACAAAGATAATTAAATTCATTCAGACAAAATTAAATAGATATTTTGTATGCCATAAAAATATGCAATTAACTTATCAGACACAGGCACAGTGATAGAAAAAGGGTAACACATGTGAACATCAACATTTTCACTAACATACACTTTTTTTAGTGTCTTTCAATCAAAATTTATAAAATGTATTTTATTCAAACATTACAACTGCATGTACCACAATTTAAAATGAATCAGATTTTTGAATGATAAATATCATTTCTCAGACACAAGAGTGACTACCTATGTTTACTCAAGCAGTTGATCAAAGACAATTCCATTTAGATGCATAACCTACCATCCATAGCTTCCATGTTCCTTAACCCAGTGCTTTTCATCCTTCTATGTCTCTTTTTCACAATAGGAGTGTCTAATCTACTTAACAAAGGGTTAGTACTAGGTACAGCAGGTATCAGCTGGGTTTCACTACCATTCAGGATGCCTGAAATTTATATACAAAAATATATACTTGTAATCTAGAAGGCCGATTCATTATATCTGGAAGGACTGATACCGGTCAAAATAACCAAAACTTGATTTTCACTATATACTCCAAACTTTCGTAAATTTTATCATGTTTAAATGTATATATGAATGTAGGTAAGCAATAAAATATGAATTATGATTTTTTTTCCAAATAAAATTACATAATTCAATTTCATTTTAAGTTACAAAAACTCCTTGTCGCATAACTAATAAAAAATATTGATATTCTGAACATTGTAACTACAATTGCATTAGCACATCACAATTTTTACATTTTTCAATACATATATTACATCACAAATGAATTTTCAGCTTAGATTTCTTACCCACTGAAAATAGACTGCTCGTTATGTTTATGAAAACACGTACTGGCAAATGAGTGATACTCGCATGGATTGCTTTCGAGCCATCTGATTAACACCCCATACTTTGTTTCATTGCAAAACTCAATGGTTTCAGGAAATTTTTTCTCACCTTAAGAATGTATTTTTACCATCTGAATGCATTGAACTTAGTAGAAGAATATTTTCTCTGTCTTCTTACTCTAAAAACACTCAATGTGTAACGTCTTTATGTGTTATCAAATGAGTTTCTTATAAAGGGATTGCAGTGGGTTGTTATCAGGAGAAACCCCATGCATGGTTCGAAAAATGTAGGTGTTTCTGAAGGGTGGCTATGCCTAATTGCATTAAAAATGCCAACCCTTGACCCACTGCATAGGTTCTCTCTCATAAAATTCATTTTTGTTTTTCTTAAAATAATTTTTTTTTCTTTTGTATGCATATATATAGAGTGAAAAATTGGTCTCGTATCTCGTAATATGATAGACTATGCTTTAGTACAAATGTCATTAAAATACTATTTAACCATCAAATTTTCAAATTTTTTACACATATTTTTGATTTTATATATGCTATTCTATTTCAGTATATAAAGATTTACTAACACTTATTTTTTTATTTATTTTTTTTTTTTTTGCAAATTTTTTTAAAAAATACATTAAAAACAGCTTGCACACATGATAAAATAGCATTAAATTAATGTAGTTAAATAAAGTTTAATAAAATAAATTAAGCTGTTCAGTTCATGAAATGAAGCAAAAAATTGAGATTTCATTGACTAAATTTTAATGTTTTTTCTTCTTTTTCAGCAATTTTTGAATTCAAATAATTGTATTATTATACAAGTAAGGATTATTATACTTAGAAATATTGTTTTTTTTGTTGGGCTCAGGGAAGACAGGGAAACAGCTTTCTAATCGGAATTACAAATGACAGGAGAATAATACAAAAAAAAATTGAATTTTGTATCACAGTATATGCACAGCCCCTAGTGGAATCAATGACAGATCTAAAATGGACAGGTTATTTGGATACTTTCCCTAATTGAGAGCATGTTTCTATAGTTGAAAATTCATAAGTTATTTGAGCTGAAACAGACTTAAATTTTCACTATTTTACCAGTGTTTCGCAAGGTGTGCCTTGCAGCTCCTAGGAGCATCACCAACCTTTGTCAGAGGCATCGCACCAAGCTGGAGATATTTGTGTGCCTATTTATGCTTTGAAATAGTGTTCATAAGAAAAATTATATACTAAACTATTCTGGGGGGCTGCAGATAAATCATGAATTGGCCAAGGGAACTACAGGTGACAGAAGTTTGAGAACCACTGCTTTATTTAAAAAAAAATTTGCCCTCCCCACAAAATGTTAGAAAATGATTGATTTTAATAGAATAACAGTCAAATATATTGTTCTATCATTTTGGTCCCCCTAGAAATATAAGGAATTATATTCCTTATTATATTATATCCCTTCGTAATAACTTTCTGGCTATGGCCCTGCAAACATTACAATAAAGCAATAAAAGTTCAGAGTGAAACAAGCCTACATACCTCCAGCTATAGACAAGTTGCTGAGATCAGATGCCAATTCATTCACTTGATGAGAAGATGCACTTGTAGATGCACCTTGAGTCCTCGATCCCCTCGGCTTTTGACCAGGTATTTTAACTGTAGTGTGCATCAAAGGTATCTCTTTACCATGGACATCATCCATATAATCCTGCATGTGAAAAGGAATAAGAATTTGAGGATGCATTATAGAAATACAAATTCAAGAACCATAATAAGCAAAATACCCAATGAGTTGGATGTTAAAAAAAAATTCACATAAAAATATGGATTTCAAATATTGTCACAAAGCAAATGAAACATTGAATAGATTTATCAAGTCTATGCACTACTAGCATTACAGTCTCTTATGGCATCACACCACAATGCATGTTCTAAGGAAAGAAAATTCATGTACCCAGTGGTGTATATGGATAGAATACTTTTCCCAATTGCAAGAGGACAGGGGTTGATTCCCAGTGGAGACCAGTAGACTTTTTTCAGAATTCACATCAGCAAAATATCCAGAAAAAGTCTGTCTTTGATGTTCTAAGCTGAGAAAAACCCATCTCACTTTCTTCCCAGAGGAATGTTTACAAGGTGGATATACAGTTAAGAAGAAATATAATTATCTATTTTCATATTATTGTTCTCTCTTTAATATCCCTATATTCTGCTGAAAAAAAATTAATTTCCATCAATTAAAATGTTATTTCTCAAAGTTCAGGACACCAAAATTTCTCTGGAATAAATTCCCAGTACTCGTCTCTCTCACAATCCACCAGTATGCTTTCACCAAATATGGGTCCTGCCTATGGCCCTACCTCCCAAACTTAATTTGATTATATCAATTGGGGATAAAGTCTTTTTCTGATAGAAAGGTGTTTTGCTATATGAATTTAAAAAAAAATTCCTTAACCCATCCAATATTTCTGATGTAGTATTACGTCAGAAGTTCTATAGAAGAAATCTGATATTTCACAATAATAATTGCCAAAATATTTCTACTTGTAACTGCCAGTGTCTCGAACAGGTTTCCACGATTAAATACACAGGTATTCATATGGATTATAACCTTAGATGGAAACTCATGTAAAATATTTGTTAATTAGATAATGAAGTTTATTTTGCAAACTATATTACCTTCAACTATATATAGATCACTCATTCATGTTAACACTTTATTACTCATTATTTCATTCCTTACTATTATGTGGTTTGGCTATCTGGGGTGGTGACTTCATTTCAAATCTTACACCAATAATGAAACTCCAAAAAAGAACAATAAGACTCGCCACAAGTGACATTTTAACCCCTTCAAAACAACTTTTTCACACATCTTGGAACCCTTCCCTTACACATCAGCTTTACTTCTACAAATCTACAATTATTTTTAAACGAAAATTTGCTTGCCTTTAAACAGTTTTCATTTCTCAAATAGATTGAATATATACTCGCTACCACTTATTCACAAAACTCTCCTATAGAAGCATTTTACTTACCTCATCCCAAAATTTTGCAACTCTTTACCACCTGATATCCTTAATATTACTAATTTATTACTTTTCAAAAGACACATGAAGCAATGTCTTTTTTCAATCAGTAACACTGAGAGTTTCTTTTGAACTGTCATGCTCCTTACTCAATTAAATTATGAATATATTCGATCTTACACATTGCAACATTATATTGATTCTTATTCGTACTCATCTGAGAAAACCATGCGATGTATATTTCATATAGCTGCACTCCTTGCGGTTGCCAAAAATACTACAATCATGCAAAAGTTTGTTATTTGATTTTTTCTCCTCCTATTAACCACTAAAAAAAAAGAAAAAACGGGAAAAAGGAAATATTAATTTTTAAATCCACCCTTTTGCGTTTTTTAATTTGTTTTTTCCATTTTAGTTTGTTATTATTCACTAATAAGTGAGTGTTCATTAGTATTCATCATAAACTTACAATGTAACAACCAATATGGGTCTCTAGGCTCCTTGGTTGATTTTTTCTCTCATCTTGTATTTTATATAACAAAATGAAACAATGAAGTGAAATTTAATTGAAAATACAAACACCATTCTTTCGCTTGCTAAGGTGTGTGCTGCAATTTGTGTTAAGAATATAACCCTGAGAATTTTTCATGCGAGTAGATAAACATTTTCACTTGAAGTCTTCCTTTCCCTTTTTTTCTATGTCTTTGCTTGAGGAGTCATACACAAGAATAATTTTGTAGAGAGAGGATATAAAACTGACTAGAGCGTATATTATAAAATTAGAAATGGTACCACGTACAATATGCAAAGATGTGAAGTTATTGAAAATATTCGAAGAGATTAAAAATTTTGTGGGGCAGGGCTAAACCCAATGTTTTTATAGGTATTATCGAGATGGTATCAAATATTGAGTGGGCTTGGGCAAATGTACAAGATACGCCAATGAGATAATTGGGCATCATACAGTTTGATAGCAGTTTATGTGGCATTATATAGTGTATCATACCCAAGTTTTTTTTTCAACAAGACATTACACTTGAGGACATTATTATTTGATAAAGGTTTCATTCCACATCATTGATTTATGCCTGGTGCTAGAATCTAAATGGTCAGTTTTAGTCGAAGGGATTAAATTCAGGGACATCAGAAGATTAGACCTGTGGTATTCAGCTTGAGCTTCCTGTAAAAATAAATTCTTATTTTTTTAAAATAAATTCTGGTGTGCTTGGATGCATACCAAAAAATAAAATGCTGCGGGTGTGTGCGCTCGAGCACCCATGGCTCAGACGCAACAGTTTTAACTACGAAGTTATACAAACAGTCCCTTGCGAAATTTTGAAAAAGTGAACTATAATATTTTGCCATCTGAGCACAGAATTAATGATTTTTCAATTATGAAAACGTCTTTAAGACAAACTGTCTAACGTGGAAACAGAAAGAATATTTAGTCTATTTTTTGAAAAAAAAACCCTGCTAAAACGGAAAGAATTTTTGGTCAAGTGCAAGTTTTGTCCTTTGAATGGGAGGAAGTCAAGTCGCAGTGATCCCCTTTTGTTAGGGAACTCTTCTACTTCTTAGAAAAACGATGAAAGCTTATAATATCTGAACTGGTTTTGGAAGTAAGGGGTCAGGATTTGGCTTGGGGCAATCACTGCTGGCAAAGATGAAAAACACATCAAGTTTATCAGAATTAAGAAAACCAAACAACGTACATGACGCGGTATTGTGGCTTTCAAAAGCATGGAAAGAAGTTTATAATGAAACCATATCTGTTTTGTGAAAGCAAATGTCCCCGGAGAAAATTATTTCAATAGAAGAATCAGTCAATCAAGAAACTGATAATCTACAAGACATGATGCAGTTGCAGTAAAAGTAGGATGGAATGCAATAGACTTCCTAACAGTGGAAGATGAATTAGATACGGTAGCAATATATGAACTGTATTGAAACTGCTATTCTGGGGCAGCTTACCAATGAAAGCACAGTGAAGAAGAGATATCCAACAGTTGCAGAAAAAGATCTTGTGATAAACTCGTACACAAGTGCAGTTCAGTGCCTTACTGATTGCAAGACTTTGCAGCTTATAAAAATGACATGGAACTTTTGAGCATGATAAAAAGTGTGTGAATGTTTGCAAAAAAACGTATTTTAAGAATGGCACTGGTACAGAAAATTACTAGATTTCAAAAAAAAATTCACATAGAGATAAATGACCAGAAATGTATAATCTTTCTTTCACAAAGGTTATTGGTTATTGATTTCATCAATATTTTGAAAAAGGTGTGTCATTTCTCAATTTTTAATAAAAAATTTTTTTTCACTTTTAACATAAGTGTTCATTCTAATGCTATTCAGGAAAACGTTTTATAATGAAGTTTAACTATTTGAGCATTAAGTATGAAATTTCAAATGTGTAGTAATTTCAAATGACATGGGAAAATTCAAAATATGATAATGATATACATGTGTCGGTGTTTAATACTCATTGGTTTATATTATTTTGGATGATATCAAAATTTAAGTTTTGCATAATGATAGAAAAAATACAGATTATATTTTTGTGTGCACCTTTTTTTATAAAATGGAAACCTGTCTGTAACGAAAAATAATTTCAGTCTCTCAAAGTTCCATTTTATACAGGTTTCACTGTTTATATAAGAAACTTTTCTCTCATACATTTGTCTGAAAAATCTTTAAGCGCAATTTATGAATTGGCTGTGTCATTTTATGAAACAGCTAGAAATATAAGATATTGACTTTAATATATATACAAATAAAAGTGAAGGCAGAAAAAGAAAAAGAACCAAGAGAGTTTTTTTATTACATGGAGACTAGGATGATAAGTCAATCTTCCATCACTGGTGAGAGTAACATACTTCTTTTTCCACTCCTTGTTAAGCGCTTTACAACTTCGTTTGTATAGATACCCCTATTTAAAATAACTCCAATTAATGCTAGTAATTTTCCAGAAAGACAATGTCATATATCAATTCAATACAATCGGTAAAACATTTTATATTTACCTATTTTGCACAGGTCAATGCTTAATTTGTACAACAGAAATATGATTAAAAAAAGGTGGAATAAATGGCTCAACTTTCATATTCGTGTATGGGATCAATTTGACCTCCAAGCGAGATATTTTGCATTTAAAACTTTTTTTTAGCAAAGTAAGATTTTGGATATTATTTGTATTTAGTCTTCTAGTTCTTTTTTAATTATAAATTTGAAAATATTCTAACACTTTTTTTTTTTCAAATCTGAAAAAAGCAAATTGGACATTCATATGAAAGTAATGAAAATGATAATTGCTATATCATTTTCATCATTTATCAGCAGTATTTCTATATATATTTTGACCTATAATGCTATAGATATAGAAAAGTAATGCAAATAGAAAAAAAAACAAAAGCAGATATTGATTCAGTATGTTTAGAAAATGAGGGCAGATTACTTTTATACATTTGTTTTATTTTGAAATATTTACTGAAAATTTTTTTAAATTATAATTTTAAATAAAAATATTCAAGAAATATAACTTTTATATTTCTAATAAATGCAGATATAAACAACTTTGAAAAGTTTTCAAAGATAAAATCTTAAGAAATTTTTTGAATTTGGCACTCGTTTAACCCCTTTAAGTGACATTGACAAGGTATCTCGCCACATTGAAAGCCTCTTATTTTAGCATTGGCAAGCCCAGATATTTTGTAAAGTTGATTATCTCAATGAAACACCTTTTCCTACCCCCTTACTTTGAACCTGTTGAAAATCAGAAGAAAGCCTACTTCACAAATAAAGATATGGCATTTTATATGGGTTTAGTGATTTCTACTGTGCTGCACAGGTCAAGTAGATTGTTCTTTTGTCCCCTTTAGGGTGTTGAATTGAGGTTCATTATATAACTAAACATAAAGAGAAACTATACAATAAACGCATTCAGTTTCTGGGAGATGTATTTCACCCTGTTGGGTTTGAAACAAAGTACCAATAAAAAATAAAATTAGCAAAAAAAAATAAATAAAATATTCTAATCATTTTAAACGATGTGAAGATAGCAGGAACTTGTAAACATGATCTAAAATAATGATCAATAAAGGAAAAACATTTTTTGACCATGAATATTTATATTTATCCAAAATTCATTTATTAAATACTTCAAGTCAATGTGTAACTTTGAAAATAAAACTAGATTTTTTTTGTATTATCTAACCCCCTTGACAGTGACAACCGAGTCCAGTTTGGGCAACAGAAAATTTTATATTTATAGTTTGATTATATATTTTAAACAATATTTTACAAAAGAAATAATGTTTTCTAATCCATGAAGCCCAAATTGAGCTCGTTTATTTGATATAATGCACAACAACATACAAAGAAAAACGATTTCCAGTTTTGGTGCATTTTTCTAAAATAAATTACACTGTCAAGTTATTAAAATTAAATGAAAATATAATAGAACCAAAATGAGTAAGTTCCAAAAATGAATACATTTTAGCATGGATTTGTTGTCAAAATATGGAAATATATAAAGATAACTATTCATAATTAAAAAACAAATGCAAGTGATAAGACTATCCATTACTTCGTTTCTTCAGCAAGCAATGCATTTAACTCACTTGTCTAAGGGGTATAACTCTGCCACTTCCAACTTCACCATTTTTCAGTTTCTTATCATCCTCGCCTTTCTTCAATGGCTATTATAAAAAATCTCTCTATTAAAGTTTTTATAAATTAATATTTTTTACATAATTTTTAAATTCTATCAAAGCAACTTTGATGTTTAAAAAACCCAACAAAATGAATGAAATTATTAGCATATTAAATATCTTTTCAACAGTTTAATTTGAAATGCATATTTAGGTCATCTACTTGCAACACATTCATAATAACATGATATTTTTAAATTAAATGTAGTTTTGTTTTCTTATTGATGAATATTTTTTTCAGTTGGATAACTCTAATTTTCCACATATATAGTATATGCCCCCCACCTGCAGGTAAATGGCCTCTTTAGCAGATATTAACCCTTTGGCTGCGCAAATAGTCAGAATGTCTTTCCGTATGCAAAAGAAAAAACCAATTTCTTTCTTGTATCACAAATTAGATAATGATTGAGCAGGCTACCACTCTCGTCATCTATAATGATGGAAGCAGTTTAGGAGTTAAGGAACTCTCATGTGATCTAAATTGCTAGTACAGCAAAACCTCCTCTAACAGCCACCTCCTTCAAACAATTGCCACATTTTGCTGGAACGGAATGTTTCCCATAGACTTAACAAATAACCTCCGAACAACGATTTCTAGAACAGTAACTTTCGACATGGAGTTGGAAAAAATATACATATTGCTATAAGAAAAATCATTTTCAAGGGAGTTTCCCCCAAAACTCTATGAGGGAAAATATTATGCATGCTTTATTTTGCTGGGTACAAATGGTAGACAGGTTTATTGGAGGCAGTAGATGTTATAGACTCTGCCACGAAGCTGGGCTGGAAGAGATCTCAGCAACGGGATAAGCCCAGTGGCAAAGTTCTGGTGTTCATTCATTCATTGGAGGCAGTAGAGAGAAAAAGGGCCACTTGAGTGATCTATAGTTGTGCTGTGGGCCACTCAAGTGACCTCCAAATGCACCATGGGTCATAAGTGATCTTTAAATGCACTGCAGGTCATTTAAGTGATCTGTAAATGTGCTGCTTAGTTTTTTCTTACAAAATTAGGTTTGAGATCACAGGCCACATCAACATCAGATAACTTTGAGGGCCACATTTGGCCTGCCCATTATGGGTTGAGCATGTATGGTCTAGTTGAGCACCGGTAGGAACAAAGAACTACTTGAAGTTGCTGATACACTGTCTCCATCCATTCATATCAGTTTTTTTTTACCAAGTTGTTTCTGTTGTGTTCCATGTCAGCATTGCAAGCCTAAATTTTAGGATGCCAAAATAGTGCTGTATAGATTCATTAATAGATTTATATAACATTATCAATATAACCATTATTCTAATATAATCAATTGATTGTGATGCTTATACAATTACTGAATGGATTATCATTTTACATGTTATATAGATTGCAAACTTTAGTTGTTTTTTCCTTCAGAATAAAAATGGCTATTTGCAATAGCAGTCACATTTTTACAGTTCTGTTAGTCGCCGTTGTTGGGAGGTTTTATTGTATACACAAAGCACACCAAATCCATCTACCTTCTATATTCTAAAACTAATGCAAAAATCCTTTTTTGAAGCAATCTGTAAGTGATATCCTACCTCTTTCATGTTTCTGACTGGCCCATTTAGATTGAAAATATTTTCCCCAATGAAGCATTCCTAATGAGTTTGATTTAATTAGGTAATTTTTACAAATTTCAGGAGAAGCTACATTTCCTCCAGAAATTATAATAGTTCATTCACTTTCTGAATCTAAATGCATTAGAGTAGATGAAGTTGATTTACACAACTTAGGTTGGGCCTGATAAGATTTTATGCAAACCCTTATGTTAGTATCATGTACATGCCTTAACCATAAGCATTATTTACCACACTACTGATAAGTAACTGTGGAAACAGAGCCCTTCTTCATGCAGTTCTATTACACCAATGGTGATTTTACAAGTAATAACTCACTGGAAAGAGGTTGGATCGTCTGCGAGTTTTTCGGGATGTCGTAGGTGTTGAACATGGTGTTGGCAGATCTTTGGAATCTTTTGATGCAACTATAGCATTAGGAACTGCTAGTGTTTCAATACCTGCAGATCGATCAGACTTTTCCAATTTTGCATCCCTTCCTGCGAGTGGCAAAGCGTCCCCAACTCTTTCCCGATTTTCCTAAAAAAACATTTATGCAAAAAAAAAATTGCCACCTTTTAAAAAATGTCTAAGAGTTCTTTCAGCAATATATAATTTTTAACAATATACAAGTCTTCCGCTGTATACATTGTGTCTAGACATATAACAAGTAAAAGAATAATTTATGATAAAAGTCTGTCATGTTATAATAAAGTCTTAAATCCAAGTAATTAAAAAATAATAATTTTAAATTAAATAACCTTAATATTAGGTTGTCCATGATTTGTAATGGAGTGATTGATATGACTAGGAGATGCAATGACAGCAGAATGAGTTGTTGTAGCAGCAGTGGTAGTAGTTGTAGGATGATATCCATTGTTTGTAGTGCCAATAAGTGATGTTGGACCAGGCATGTAATTATTGCAGCGCAGAGGGTGACTGGGCGTGCTGGGCCTGGAACTTAGTCCAGCCATCTTCTGCTGGACTATCTTTTGGCATGCTAAAAATATGAGCAAATTCAGTAAAATTACAATATCAAATTGTTTTTGACCAACCATTTAGTAGTTAAAAAAACTAAACAAATTTCAGTGACCAGTATCATCACGTCACAAATAATATTTCTTGAAGATTATAATCACTGGAGTTGCAGAAACAGAGAGTAAAAATGTGTGAAATATGCAAAATATATGAAAAGGTCAAAGCACAGTATCTCTTCCCACATGGCTTTAAAAAAAAGCGTTCATTCGTAAACACTGTAGCTACAAATAAATGCCACAGTCCACAAATCCAAGAGCTAGGTCCTCAAGGCAGGATTTTTTCAGGGGAACTAACTTTAGTAAGTGTATGGTGTAAAATCAAATTCATCCTCTGCACAAACCCTGCCAAATGCAATGCCCCCCAGAGACCCCACATCAATAACATTATTTACAGGTACTGCATTTGTACTGTTTTATTTATTGCCATATCAAAGCAACATGGATAAACAAAATTGCTGCTCAAATTCATGCAAAAAAAAAAAGTCAAGAACTAAAATGAGAAACATTAACAACAAACAGCAGTGAAAAAACAGTACTTGCAAATAAACTCATACTAAAAAAACCACATGCAAATGCGTAATTATAAATTCTATTACCATCCTGGAAGACCCTCTCAACATTGAGCCCATAAGTAGCACATGTCTCATAGTAGGAACACCTTTTGAGGTCACTTGCTAATTTTCTTGCCCGAGAGTCATCAATCACACGAGGATTGCTCTCACTGATGGCATCTATAAGGTAGAGTTTATTAATTGCATAATATGAATCAATCAACTGGAAAAAATATTAAAGACATCAAATAAACATTTTGCATTTTGCTATAACTGCAAGGCTTTAAAGAAATTAAGCAACAACATAGCTTTTAGAGTTTTTGGAATAAGTTACGAATTGAGAAATATTTTAATTTCTGAAATAAATACCTTGGCAATTTTAATATAGGCAGTATATGGGGTATAGCAGTGTATGGGGGAAAGAAAAAGATGGCCAGGGCTTGACAAACCCTGGCCATGAAAATCCAGAGAAAAAAACATTATTTGGAAATCCTGTCTGCATGCCCACCAAAACACCAAATCCTGTTTGAGTTAAAAAAATCATTTCTCTTACAATTATTTTTCAATTTTTTAAGCCCTCGCTGACAATTAATACAGCATAATCTTATTCAAAATAAAAAGGACTGAGCACCCATTTTAAATCAGAAAAATTTCGGATATGACTAAAAATCTCCACACAGTTGTAGAACACCTTTAGAAACAAAGCCTTAATTTGCTAATACAGGGCTGAAAATAATATTAAATAGAAAAAGAAAATTTTTACTATTTTACATAAAATCTAACAAAACTATCTTGTGAATTATTTAAACTATTCACTTGGTCTCATTGAACACATGTACACCCTTTCACCTCATGCATATCTTTGAATATGCAAAAGTGGAAAATTATTCTGGTTGTTCAAAATATGGAAGAGACTAATACGGAAAGGTGTTTCTAGTTTTCTGATTTGACCAAGAGTTCTGGAGTTATAACGCTTTAAAAATTGATTACATTACTCCATAATCTTTCCAAATTCACTGAATGTACACCAAATGTATAACTTGGCATTTTTGTAAACAATGCTGTAATCCTCAAAAAATCAAGAAAGCTAAAGATAAGAAATCAAGAAAGACTGCAAACCAGTCTTTTTTTCCTTGCTTTCAAAATTTTATTTTTGGAATAACAATCACACGTAAAGATGTTTTTGCTTTGATTAAGTTACTCAAAATTTGTTGTTTTGTCTCGCTTAAATTAATAGAGTATCGCTAACAATTTTGGGATAAGATTTTTTTTCAGTTTCAATTTAGAAGTTTTGGAAGTTTTTTATTGCATCACAGCATTTCATTATAATGCTGCAACACAATTAACTTTGGAGAGAGAGATATAATAGGCTGAGAAAAAGCTGTCTATCAAGAAAACATGTTTTCTAGATATTATGCCAAGGTGAACTCTAAAAGAAAAGTCCCGGCAGAGATCCGGTGACTTCTCTTTCAGAGTTCACCTTGGCATAATGAGCTTGTTGAATGAAATCTATTACAAATTGTCAATGATAAAGTCTAAATACAATTTAAAATTTTTATGGCATTTCATTTATGTTACCAGTGTATGAAACAATATTTAAAAACATACATAGAAGAACAAACAGTAAAGAGATGGCTTTTAGTTTGATAATGGAGAGGTAATGGGGATGGGGAATGGCTGATTTTTGGATGAAAAAATTAAGTAAATACAGAATGGGTAAAAAGTCTGTAGAAACTTTAAAAATGATTAAAAACTGGAAAAATAACCGAAATAAAAATGGTTTGCAGGGTTAGCATCGCTAGAGGTCACAGGATGTTTTTTAAACCAGGAAAAAATAACTCAAAAACAGCCGATAGGTGGCGTTGGTACGAGCGACTTTGGTGGAAATATGCAAAAGAGATGGTTGTAAGAACTTGTGCTCTTAATCTACAACCAGTTCACCATTGTAAACTGTGTATGAACCTGTTGCACTCTGCTGTTGCGGGATTTGTGACTTGCCTGCAATGTGTTGTCACGTGGAACACATACTGCTGTAATAAATGATTTGGAGGCATTCTGTTTGTTATTTGCATATCTTTTTTTTGACTTGTGTACATCAGTGCCACCTATTGGATGTTTTTGAGTTTTTTTTCCAGTCTTGAAAAAATTCCTGCAACCTAGCGGTGCTAACCCTGCAAACCGTTTTTATTTTGGTTATTTTTCCGGTATAACGGCATACGTTTCTACAGACTTTTTGCCCATCTGTATAAGAGTATCTCAATGGTGCAGGAAAATCAATAATGCCTAGGAGTGCAAGAGCCTGAAGTTCATTTCTGCTAAGAGGGGTCGGGGGCAACTACTCCCCTATAAATTTGACCCTGAATAAAACTTCATCAGGGAAAAATGACAGTTTTGCATGAATCATGCAGGCTGGAAAAAAATTTTAAAGTATAGTCGAAATCTTCCTTTTATATAAAAGTTCACTAGTAGAAGTTGTTTCACTATTGGATGGCCGCAGACTTCACTAGGGAAATGCGATCTTTATGTTATCTTCATCATGTTGATCTCAACACTATTGGGTGGGCCTGGCCAGTTCATCCAGTATTGTTAGTTGTTGCCTTTCGAAAACGTTTAAATTTGATTTTTTTTATGTTCCATGATTGTGCAAATTTTCCTTGTTTCTTTGAATGTGATGCAAGTTTCTCTCTTTCGGAGACAAAGTAGTTCTATAGAGCAGTTGCTCCAAAAAATTCTTTGTTTGATATTGTTAAAAATGGCTCGTGATTGAATTTCTCTCACTTATTGTAGCTTGTTTGATAGCTTAACATAAACCAGCACCCATGGCATCAGACCCACCTGCTCCATCAATTTGCGGCACTGCTTCAGGATAATATGGAAAAGGACAGCCCAAAAAAAAAGCTCGGGAAGACCACAACATCCATTTTAAGAATATCATTGCTATGGTATTCTTAAATAGCCTATAATCATGGCATTAAATTGACATCTAATGCCATGTACTGAAGGTGGGGAGTGAAAGAAGGGGGGGGGGGGTTGTTTGCTTTCCCATTCAAAGAAAAGAACAGGATGCAAACAACGATCAATGCAGCCAATTCCCAGTGGCGCCATCTATTGAGAAAATTGACATAAAAAGGGTGGGCATCCTCCTTTCTCAGTTTTTGAATCAGGTAACCCTATATAAAAGGATATTTTTATCCCGCGGTCAATATATAAGCGGCGCCATCTGCTGTTGCAATATAAATATAGCGACTTGAATACTTTGACAACAGAGTTTTACACACTGAAGAGGAATTTGCAAATACGAAAGTCATTTTCAGAAAATTGACTTATACCAATTGATATTTTATCAATCAGAGCGTTTTGGAGCTCTCCGTACAACTATAGTTTGATTAAAAGTTTCTGATGAAATACTTATTATTTTACTGTTTCCAATAGATTTTACCAACCATTTTTACATTCTTCATTGAAGCTTTTTAGCACAAAAGTTTCAATAAACTTAAAATTACTCAAAAAATATTCCTTTTTTTTTACTGATTAACATGCGGTCTAATTCAAACGACAGGGTGAAAAAAAAACTTGCAGTAAACACTATGCACTGTATGCACTTTCCCTTGAAAGATTTCACTTGAAAGTGAAGGAGAGCAAATTACCACATTTTGGCAAAAAAATTGATTTGGTTAATCAATTTTTCAAATAGATATCATTTGGCCAACACTTTACAAATCTGGTGATAAAATTGCCAATATGATGAGTGAAGGTAACACTCAATAACAAGGTTACCATTCTACACAAAGAAAAAAGTGTCAATCATGAAAAAATAAGGCTGAACTTGGCTTCTAATGGGAAGGAATGTTTCAGTTTGTTTTCAGAAAAGCGACAACTCACTGCTGGGAGACAAATTTACTTTTTATGGGTGTTTGGTGTGTAACTGACTGTTACAAATTTCACACGTCACAACTTCTAGAATATTTGTATGATCCTAAAGTGGAACACACTTTTCCGTACTTTTTGTTCACAAGGAACTGCGTGTAATTACTAGGGTAGCTGATAGTATCCAAGTAGACTCTCAGTTTGAAGTTGTTTCGAACAGCCATGCCACTCACCATGGTTTAAACACAGACCTGTTAAACTGGAAACATGAGTGCTGACCTATTGATGCTAGGAACGGGTACATCAACAACAGATTATACCATTCTACCCAAGGCGCCTTGAAACATTCATCGAGGATCGGAAAAACTAGTTTTCTGGTCAAAGAAAACTAGTTAAACTATAATCATAAACAAAAAACAGCATGGGGGCAGTCTTTGATTGTAGCGATAATATTGGCAGCACACGACGCATTAACCTCTTCCCTCTAGAGGTACACATATACCTGCATTTTTAACAGTTTTAAATGGTTTCATAATGATTTTTTTCCCAAGTTAAGACATGAGATACACATATGTAAAGATATCTGCCCTAATTAATTTAAAAAAAATCTTTTTAAAGGGCATTTTGACGTACAATAAACACCAATCAATCAAAAATAATTTTTATTGCCTTGTTTTAGCTCAGGTTTGAGGAGGTTAATGGCAGATGACGAGTCTGCCTGGATTTATCCAGTAACTATACATCAACCTATAGCTACTGGAAAGATAAAGGCCGACTCATCATCTGCCATAACTGTGATGTCAGTATTGAATAATGATCAAACATCACATTGAACAGAAAACTGGTTTTTCCACCCTGGATGAGCCTGCTAGAGTTTCAAGGTGTTTTGCATGAACCTAGAGAAAACTCAGGCTGGCTAATCTGCCATAATTGTGCAAAGTGTGTCAATATTATGGCCACAGCCAATAGCTGCTCCCTAAAGTTTTTTTTTTAAATGATTAGACATCACTTTGAACAGAAAATTGGTTTTGTCACTCCAAGGTAGGTAGAGGGCAATGAGTCCGTTTAGTTTATTACAGGTGACTATACTACAAGCGATGAAGCCTGCATCTGAACTCAGATGTTTTAACTTATCAGTGTTAAGTGCATCGCTTGCAGTATCATGCTGGTGTGCACCCTGCCTTACCCTCTTTCAGACAAAGCAGACGAGACCTACTCCCACATGAATGGGTGTGTCCACCTGCTTCTGTCAGCCCCAGGGCCACAACTAGACACTTTTTCACCTGAGGTAAGCTGAAATTTTGGCACCCATTGCATGTACAAGAAGCAATTAAAGGATGAATCTGGCACCCCTTCTGGTTCACGCCCGGGGCACCAGACCTACCTGCTGCGCCCGAGTGGCACAGTGGTAAGATGCTCGTCTTCCACTATGAAGGTTACCATCAAGGTCCATGGGTTCGAATCTGGACATAGAATGGCAAAAGCAAGTTATTTACCTACCGATCCTGGGGCGACCACAGATGGATGGAACCTTCATTTCACACCCAACTCCACTGGTTGGAAATTGCAGTATGGCAATATATGACCAGAGTTGGTGTGCGGTAAAGTAGTAGACCCACTTGCTCTCCTTAGTTGCGGATCTGGCCAGCCCTCTCCCATGCAGTAGAGAAACGTTGCTCAAAATACACCTCTCTTTCAGCATATTTTTATTTTCACATCTCAATAGGCTGAGTCATGGCTGAAAAATCTCCAAAAATTGGCATGCCTGGCTGGGCATGTAACTTAAAATCATAAATGCCAGATTCAATATTTTACATGTTGAAAATATTACTGAATTTATTCAAAAAATATTTAAAATCAAATTTGTTTATTTGTATTCGAAGTATCAAAAGTCACATTTTTTTTAATGAAATTTCAAAATGAATATGAAAATTCAAAACTAATGTGGTCACCAATTAAGAATCTAAATTTAAACAAACCTTTAATTATAATTTTCCATGCTGTTGACGTCGGAAAATAAGTATCACCAAGTTAAAATTAACCTAGCTTATAGAATGATTGTCGATTTACAGTACGGGACCGAATGGCAGGAGCGGACCTGATAGGGTGGCTAGATCATGCGACTGAGAAATCGAGACAAATCCCCATAAAAACCGGGACATAACACAAATTCACTAATAAACACCAGGAGATAGTAAATAAAATATTCACATCATTATTGTGTCGAATTGCAAGGCAATGGCTAGAATTACCTATTGGCCATAAAACCAGAGCCTTGTACAGTTTAGTTCAGTGTTCTTCAACCTTTCCCTCATTGCTAGCTGCTGAAATTAAGTGAAAATTTGTGAACTGGCATGAATTGGAACAATAATTTGCGCAAACTAGTAATATATACAGGGCATCCATAATTAAAAGACCCTATTTTAAAGTAGCCTACAGGTGAAACCATTCATCAGAAAATTGGTATCTGCAAGGCAGTGATGTGCTCGCAGAACTGGAACAATTTCGTTTTGTAGCAGCAATGCATCACTTCCCGGTGATTGAACATGTCACTGAACCTGTAGAGCGTAACTCTTCGTAGAAGTAGGGACTGAGAATAAATGATGCAGTAAATCCACACCATACCGTTACTTTTGGTGAATGCAACGGAACCTCTAAGATAACATGCAGATTTTCTGGTTCCTAAATTCGGCAGTTGTAAGTGCATTGACTGCACCATCCAAGTGAAAATGCACTTCATCTGTCCAGAGGATATTCCAAGGCCATTCTGAATCAACCTCTAAGTGAGCTAGAAACTGCAGAGAGAACGGGAGTTGAGCATCATAATCATGTGGAAGCAACTGCTGCAAAAGTGAAAGTTTGTACAGATGATATCGGACAATATTCCGCATGATCTTATGGACAGTTGAACATGGCCTATCCAATGCCTCTGATACACGACTGACACTAGTGCTACCACGAGAATTTGAAGCTCTGTCCTCTTCCACCTGAAGCGAAACCTCCTGTACTACATCTATAGAAACGGGTTTTCTTCCTCTTCCAGGACGAACAGCCAATGATCCTGTGGTTTTAAATTATGTTATCATACTCCAAAGGTTTTTAATATTCATTGGACCTTTTCTAATCCTCTTCCAAGTCAGATATTTCAGTAGAGCAGTTACTGCGGAATTGCTGTTTTGGTAAAACAATTTGACCAAGAAAAAGCGCGATCTAATAAACTTATCGCCATTATGAGCAGCAAACACATTGAGAAACATCTCAGTGAATGTTTCTAGGTTGTATAACAGCTGCTGCATGACATCACATAAATTTACATGTTTACTGCAGGTATTCAGAGTGAAACGCCCTCTGGTGGCAACATGTGTAACTAATATCTCTCCCTGAAACAAATTCCCATCACTTCATGAAGTCCTCCACAAAATTTTACACTTTTCTGATGACCGGTTTTGCCTGTAGGCTACTTTAAAATAGGGTCTTTTAATTATGGACGTCCTGTATATATATAGTCCACAAATCTTTTACTTGCCCCCGGCATGTTGAGCAATAGATTTGTCCAGCCCCGGGTTGAGCTCAATTACAAAGACCGAAAACAGCCACGGACATAAAAATACCAAAAATATGTGGCGCTGCTGTTGGTAAGAGTGCATAGGTGTTGGCATTCCAATATTACAAATCTGTCAATGCATCGTTTTCTTGAGCGCGCCTTTTCTTAACCTCTCTTTCGCTGTTTTGAGAGAGGGGGTTTTCGTTTCTTGCAGAGCTATGATGTTATATTTCCATGTGTCCGTCGACTCTCGTTTCTGTTTAAATATGTGTAATGTTGTTTCGTCAAATTTAATAAACTTTATATTTAGCCGTTCTAAGGAATTTATAAGTATATTTTATCGAGTCAAAATTGAGCTACCAACGAATAAGTCACTATTTGAATTGAAGTGTCAGCACATCACCTTCATACCAGTGATACCAACCATAATGGTGACTTTCTATATTGGATATTTCTGGACAATTGGATAATACCTTCTGAAGTTTCTGTTCCGATTCGACTTCAATCATTTACAACAGATCATGAATCTCTCTCTGCAACTTGCATTTAATTTCAGTTTCGTGGCGAGTCAATAATTTCTCTCTTTCATAAGACTATTACCGCTATGGCAAATCCGCAAACAATTGCCAATCAGACTGAACTTTCCCTTTCCGAAGCCGAAGTCTCACGTGTTTAATTTTGTGCGCCTCCATTTTGGGAAGCCGACATTGACTTATGGTTCCTTCAAGTGGAATCCCAGTTTATCACGGCAGGCATTACCGCGGATAAGACGAAGTTTCATTCTGTGATTTCTGTTCTCGAGACAAAAATCTTGTCTCACGTGAGTGATGTAGTACGTAATCCTCGCACACACGATTTATATGAGACTCAAAAGAAACGCATTCTTTCCAGATTTGCTCAATCTGTAACTGCTCGCTTGAAATCTCTTTTTCATGAGTGCGAGCTTGGCAACAAAAAACCATCCCAACTACTTTGCGAGATGTGTGTGCGAAACTTGTCGAATAACACAATCAGTAATGATGTTTTGAGCACGTTGTGGCAGCAAAGATTACCCGTCAGTGTTCAACAAATTATGTTGATTTGTCGGGATCCTCTTGACCCTTTAGCTCAGATAGCTGATCGCATATTAGAAGCTTCGAGTTTCCACGCTGTCGTTTCTCAGGTGTCTCAACCCTCTCTGCCTTCTCCGGAGTTGCATGAGCTTAAAAAAGAAATTGCATCGCTCGCTACACGAGTCGAAGAGCTCTCTCGTTCTCAAAACCAATACAGAGGTCGGTCGCGAAACAATTCAAAAGCTTGTGAGCGAGAAAAATCTTCAGAACGCTCCAATCGACGCAATCATAGGTGGCAGGGCAAAAAGATGGAAAATTTCCCTGACCAACATGCAACCTCAGTGAACCGCCACCTCCCGTTTAAAAAGCATGTATCCGTTTATGTAGGGGAGTCCAGAAAATCACTCAACGACAATGCTTGTGAAGTGCTGAATGGATACAAAACAGTTTAACCGAATCCTTCCCCCCATTATAAGCGAGACCGGACGGGGGAGTGGTCTACAAGAGAAGGATGTCTACAGAGGACTTATCAATAGAATGTTAGTTCAGGTGCCTATAAACCAGGGTAAGGTTTTTTTTTTTGTTTTTGGAATTCTTAGTAAAGATATAAAAAATATTTCATATTTTTATAAAGGGTAGTCGATGACGTAAACAGAACCCTCTCCCTTGTGACCAGAAGTCAGCAAATGCAAAACACCTCCCCCCTCATCGATGCTGACATAATACACTGGTGTAAGAAATTAAGAGAATTTGCAGACTTGGTCGATTATCTCTAGAACTACTGTACCGATTTTAATGAAATTTGATATGTACATACATTGATGCAATACAATTATTGAATGGTTGTTTTGTAATACACACGCGTGATCATGCGCAACACTCGTTGGAGTCGGAAGGTATGAAACAGCGGTTGCAGAATAAACAAAAAATGGGTTAATAGGGGTATGGTCCCCTCTTACAGATATACAGGTCTCGCAGCACGATTTCCTACTTGAAATAAGGCAGTTTATCATTTCCTGTGGCAATTTGTCTCACTCGTTCAGCAACGCTGTTTTCATTCCCTGGATGGTTCCCGGAGGGGGGGTTGCGAGTTGCAATTGCCCTCCCCAGAGCATCCCAGACATGCTCTATAGGGTTAAGGTCTGGAGATCTGGCTGACCAATCCATGCAGTGAATATCCTCACGCTCTAAAAAATCGTCGAGCAGAAGAGCTCTATGTGGCCTCGCGTTATCGTCCATTAAAATGAACTCAGGGCCAACTGCACCCCTGAAAAGGCGAACATAGGGCTTCAAGACCTCATCCCTATACCTCACACCAGTTACAGTGCCTCTTTCAAAGACATGGAGAGGTGTGCGGCCATCCAACATGATGCCTGCCTAGACCATTAAACCTCTTCCGCCATAATGGTCGATTTCGCGGACATTGGAGGGTGGGTAGCAGGTCCCTGGTTCTCTCCATATGAACGTAGGGCGAGAATCGGTGCTTAGGCTGAACCGGGACTCATCAGTGAAGAGAATGGTCGCCCATTGATCCATACTCCAATTTCTATGCTCTCTGCACCATGGTAAACGGATTCTCCTGTCCGTAGAAGTGAGCGGGATGCAAACAGCAAGTCTTCTTGCAAACAACCCTCTCTCATGAAGTTTTTTGGAAACAGTCACCCTTGATACACGGGTTCCTGTGACTGCAGGCAAGTCACGAGAGAACTGAGAAGCTGTAGCACTCCTGTTACGCCTCGCTATAATCGACAAATGGCGATCTTCTCTGGCCGTCGTGGCTCTTGGACGACCTTGCCTAGGCTTTCTCTAGATGGATCCGGTATCCTGGAACTGTTTCCATAAGTTACACACAACGCTGGGCATTAAATTGAACTCTCTACAAATCTGGACTTGAGATTGGCCTGCTTCTAGCCTCCCCACAATTCGTCACCTCATTCCATCATGTAAACGTTGGTGGTTACTCATTTTTACTGTTACAATTTGAAATTAACCGATTGCTGCAAAATAACACCAAGAAATTCGCCGAGGCGTGCTAGCGAACGAAATGCGTCTTAACTTACGCGAGCTTATAAAGCCTGTTTCTCTACTGGCTCCGCCTACACACACGTGTACGCTTACGTATTTGACGTACAAGATTTGCATTTTTGTCTAGAAGCAGTGGTTTTACATTCGTTCAGTTCTTTTCATGAAATTCGATAAAATATGCAAATTCTCTTAATTTATTTCACCAGTGTACTTGAATGGTGCCAATGAGAATACTCAGAGACAAATTAAACATGTATATTGTATTATGGAAACAGACGCATACACGATACTCATATAAATGAAAGAATTATAAATAAAGTGGATACAAGATATTTTCTGTGAAAAAAACCCACCAATTTTTGACTGTCTCTCGTTATTCTTTAGTGAGAAAGTAATTCACTTTTTGCAAGCAAACAGATAAATGAATCTGCTAAATTCTATTGCTAAATGCTTCTTTTTTTAAAAAATTTGCATTCCCGAAAACTTCAATTTAAAGGAAGAATGCTTTGAGTTAAGAGAAAATTTTAACAATAAAATACGGAAAAAGTTCAGGAGTTGAGTGATAACTTCGACTTGAACAGATATTCAAGTTATTATTGTTCAAATTATCACAAATTGACTGTAGTTGCAGATACCTTAACATTCGAGAAGTTTTAAAAAATAGGCATTAAAAACATAATTAGAAGTTCACAGAAATAATTACTGTTCACAAAATATTTTATATGAAAAATTATTTGAAAAAAAGAGTAAAACAAAGTGTGTTATGCGAATGCAAAGTCAAAAATAGAGATTAATAGCAATTGCAATAAAAATCAATTTAAAAAAAATCACGCAAAATTAATTGATATGGTGTCCACAAAAACACTAGAAACAACTGTAGTGGGTGCACGAGATCTGCTGTGTGTGAAGAGATGTATAGAAACTAACTGCTTTTGATCACGCCCCGCACTAAGGGGTCATTCAAGTATTATGTCAGCATCAATGGGGCGAGGGGGGTCTCAGGTTAGCTGACTTTTGATGACAAGAGGGGAAGGGGGAGGGGGGTTGAATGATGTTTACGTCAGCAACCACTCTATAAAAATATGATGTATTCCTAATGACATCTTACTGGGCATACCAAAACGACAAAAACCTTTCCCTTAGTTTGTGAGCACCTGAACTAACACTCTTCCTATTGATAAGTCCTCTATACAGGGGTGGCTCGAGCTTACCTGCTGCCTGGGTGCAAAGCCTCATATGCCGCCCCTAATGGCGACCTTGGCAGGAGGCTGACAGGGCTTCAGTGAAAGCGATCTCGAGAAAAACCTGATTTTTTTTTAGAAGAAAGCAACACACCATTCTTTACTGTGTAAAATGTGTGTGACCATACATCCCACTTTTGAAGTAGATTTTTCTGTTACTTTTTGTTCCAGAATTATTCTACCATTCTTAATAATGCCAGATAACTTAATTATTGAAAAAGCACTTATTTTTGTGAGCTATCATCACTTATCCTGTGAAGATGATTATACAGTATAGCAAGGTTATTTTTTATCAAGAAATTTTTTTCAAAAAGGTGTTTCTAGTACTCAAAGGGCCGGACAAGCGAAAAGCCAAATTTTTCCTTTGCTTTCATTTGACTATTCTAGAACTAATTCTAGGTGAGGGAACCAAAATGCTCACTTGCCCCATGTGATAGAATGCAGAGGTGGCTCTTGTTCATGCAACCCATTGCAGCCACATAGGGCGCCAGTCAAGAGAGGTGCTAAATCCAAGAAGAATGGGTAAAAAAAGTTCCTTTTGCTGAAAAAAATCAAAGAAAATGTTTGTCTGCTCTGGAGGGGCGCAAAATCCGAGATGAAAGGGCAAAAATTTGTTATTGTTGTTAGGAATTGTTTGGATAAGTTGTGAGGGAAGGGCATGACCCCCCAAGGGAAGGGTTGACAGGGCTCCAGCTTGAGGTCTGGGACTAAATCCTTATATTTTCTTTTTTTTCACACTATAAACAACTGCAGAAGGGGGCCCAGTGGAAAGTCTGGCTTGGGTACCGCGAAAGATTCCAACCTGGGGGGCCCAGAAGCAGGATCTAGGGGATATGGGGGAATGCAGGAGGTGCAAAAAATAAGTCCTGCATGGGTACAGATATCTTGAGCTACCCTGGTAGCTTACATTCTTGTTTCTGGTACTACTGTCGAAGGTCCTGTCTATTTCTTCAACATTTCCATTGTCGAGGTAAGACTCAAAAGCGTGATTTCATGTGAATCTTTGCTAATTTACTCTGTTAAATTTGGGGGACTTAACTAAAGTCTACGCTGCCCCCCTTAAAACCTGCCACCAGAGTGCACCGCAGCCCCTTGCACCCTCGCCTGTATAGAACCACCTTAGTGATCTTTAAATGTCTCGTTGATCCTTCAAGAAATGTGTCTGGGCCACTAAAGTGTTCTAGAAATGTGTAGCGGGCCGATCAAGTGCTCTGGAACTGCACCACACGTCACTCAAATGATCTGTAAGTATGCCGCGGATCACTTAAGTATTCCGCGGGACACATTCCCAGATTGTTTGTGATGCAGAAATGCACAGTGGTCCGCTTAAGTGCTCCAAAACTATGCCACATAAGGGATCTCTAAATGTGCCACAGACCGCTTAAGTGTTCTAGAACTGTGCCGTGGGTCACTTAAGCGATCTGTAAATGTGCCGCTTAATTCATTTTTACAAAATTAGGTTTGAGGTTTTGGGGTGACATCAGATAACCCAGAGGGCCAAATTTGGTCCTGGGTTCAGCATATATGGCTTAGAGGGTGGGTCGCAATGAATTTCTTAGAAAGAAATTGAGTTCTTAGCCTTCAAATGGCATTGAAATTAACAGAAAAAAATTGATTAAAAAAAAATATTTTCTTCCGAAGATTTAATTTGTTTTAAAATATTTTTTGCATGAAAAAGAAATTCTGATCATCCGAGAAAGGGGGCATAGCGATCCCCCCCGCGTACGTCTCTGATCCCAATATACGATAAGGTGAAGTGCTGACGAAATTTTGCTGACAGGAGGGGGAAGGGATCAGTTTTTCTGACAAGGATGAGGGAGAGAGGGTCACAAATGGCTAAAAATCTGCTGACGTAATACTTCAACAGCCCCTAACTAGTGGATGCCCGCTCATACATTTCGTCCGCGAGAGAGAGCGGGCGATTTCCATCTTCAGCTGCGTCCTAAAGGATTCTAATGATCTAATCCAACAGCAGTGTGAGTTAGCGGAGGAGTGGCTATGAGCAGAAGCTCCCGTTCCATCTTTTAAAGAGGCTTTACGTCAACCCCCTCAAATGTCAAGCGGAACTTTTTTTTGGATACAGAAAACTATAATAAATCAGTTTCTGAACTTTCACCTCGTGGTATATCTGTTGTTAGGCCGTTTAAATTGCACGGAGAACTTCTTAAACAAAGGCCGTTTGTCTGTAGGGGAAGAGTGGAAGGTCACACTAGTACAGCGACTACAGTATTTCCTTGGGCATGTAAAATGCGATATTTTTAGCCGAAAACTTTAACTTTTCTGTGAACACCAACAATAATGAGTGCGGAAATAATCCCGACTATTAGAAAGGTCGTCCGCTCAGTGGTCATATTTTAGAACGCAAAAGGAAAAAAAAAATTCTAAACAGGAACCATTGCAAATGAAGATCACGACAACTATGTCTTGAGACCAAATGGACTTCAAGGGACCCAGAACAAGCCTTCCATTGAAATGATCCGAACAGATCGTAAAGGTGCTAAGTTCGTGATTTCTACGTCGATCCTTCCCTCCTATTTTAGTCAAATATATTGATTCAAGTGAAAAACATCTATGTTCGAACTAGGATTCAAGCCAGAGTTGAGGCAAGTGACATTGTTTGAAGAAATGGTATGTTAAACATGATTACATGAAAATCTTCCTAAATATTCGCAATTAAAAACAATGCATAATTTAGAGGCAAAAAGTTATTGAAAATTTTAGATTCATGGGTGGGTAAACAATAATTTAGAGAAATGGATTTCTTAATTTTTTTTCCACTCAATACACGTTTAAATTAAAACGAACAATAAAAAAAATGAAACTAATTTACCGTAATTATGGGAAAAATTGAGAACTTGTCTGACACGCATATTAATCATTATGTGACTTAATGAAATGAACCTAAAATGCAGTTCATATAAAATACGCTGATTTACTTGGTCAATACTTTACTTAATAGAGGTGGCTCTATGCATTTTTTCATAAAATTATTTCCTCTAGAAGAATATCGATTTTGAATTGAGAAAATCGAAAGTTCCAAGGCCACAAGAAACTAACGTCATGACTGCCGCAGAGGGTTATAACAGCTGAGAAACTTTACAGTAGCTTCAGTTTAACTACGTTGAAACCTAGCAGTAACATTGTATGAAATGAAGAAAATTGAAGCATTCGGCCGAACAACGGTCTATGTCATTTTTACAATATAGAGATACAATATAGAGGTCAAATTTTAGAAGAGATACAATAAAAATTATCGCTGAATTAGGGAAATTTTTTGCGGTTGCACAGCAACTACATCTGCTGGTTTTTGCGGGAACTTACTTTAGGAACATGTAACGGAAGCTGTATGGAACGCTATTCAGTCAAAAAACCAATTTCGCAAAAATGCAATATTGACCGTTATTTGGCCGAACGCTTCAACTGAATCGTCAAGTTTGAGAAGGCAGCAAGTCCAAAAATCACGTTTTTGAGAAATCTGAAAAAGAAAAACTGTTAACCCCAGGGCCAGAACTAGAGAGGGCAGGAGGGGCAACTGCCGTGGGAGGCACAATTTAGGGGGTGGCAGTTTTAGGTGGGAATAATGAACACCTTTATAAAATGATCGAATTCTAAAGTTGTAGGGGTGGCAAAAATTCTAGTTACGGCCCTGGTTAACAGTCCAGTGCATGGATGAGAAAATGTTCCGTTAGTGCACGGGTTGGGTCTCACAGACTCATACTGAATTATATATTACAAAAAACATTTATACACTTCCTTTTTTTTAGTATTTTGATACATTTATTATTACATTATTTCAGCTAAAATATGAACAAAATGGATGTAATTAAACATTGCTTCACTATTTTATACTGAATTTCAAATTAATAATTCTGGATTACTGGTATCATATTAAAACAAACTGAATAAAAAAAATGTATTTTTTTTTATTCAATGTATGTGAAATAAACCTTATATAATATGAAAATATAAACATTTATATCTAATACATATCAGCTTCGGGGAAATCGGGTTCAGCTTTTCCTAGTTTATTCAAATTAGTTGATCATTGATCAAATTAGTTGTAAATATAATCGGGTTTAGCTTTCTTATTTATTTCAATTGATTATATAGTATGTAATTTTAATTTTCTTGTGCCGCATTCGTTCAAATTATTTTATTAACAATGAGATTTGCTTATACAAATACAACGGCACAACAAGCAAAATGCCTAACGAGGTGGCTGAGAAAAAGATGCCCATAACAAATATGGACGTCATATATTTCAAAAATACAGCAACCCAATAAAAAAATGAAATTCAACCCAATTAGCTTCAGTCAAACAGTTTAGGGGAATTTAAGGAGGGTATATAATATCAAAGGAAAACTAAAAGGAAAACTACCGACTCATCGAAGTAAGATTTAAAAGAAAACTGTGTGTGTCATTCTTTCCATGAATTGGTACGTTTCACGAGGCGTATCTTCCGGGTGTAGAGTTTAATTTTGGAAATAAATGTAGCCGTAAATCGCGGAGAGTCTTTGATGGGTGCACCTGCATGCAATCTCATGTTTGTGCAATTGGAACTAATTGTCTCTTTTTAATTCGGAACCGACCCACACAAGCATGTGCCATCTCTAGTTTCGGTGATTCTTTTACCTTTTCTGTGAGAACTTTGTCCACGTTACATGAATTTCGTTTTGTAACGAGCAATACTGGGTACGGTTTACTAAAGGCAACTGCGTGTTATTATCAGTCAGCGGTAGCGGCAAGAACACCACTAATTGATCTTTTATTAGACAAGCGGCAATTTCGACGAGGGTCGAAGGTGGCTTAGGGCCGTATTTACCGGCACAGCGAGGTTCACTTCAAAAACGGTATTCTCCACGCCTGTGAACGATGGCTTAAAAACTACTTTTGGTGGTTGGATCTGAAACCCGTATTTGGTGGATCAGTAGCTGAAAAAAAGGTGAGTGACGATATTTTTTGTGATTCCAATAAATAACTATTTACTAGTGGAATTATAATAAAGTATATGATCGCATATCGAATTATGAGCAAATTTCAAGATAAATAATTTGACAGAATAATGGAACTCGTCATGATGCCTTGATTTCCCGTCAAAGTCGAAAATTCAACATTCGTACGATAAAAAAAAAAACCGCTGATATACATATATAATAATTATGAAAAAAAAATGCTTCTTTTGTTTCATCCTGATACTTTGCTCTATGGATAAAATTCGATGCTCGCCAATCGTTCAGCTAGTATGGAAACGAATTATTTTGAATGTACTGGGTTTATATTGAAAATACTATAGCAGCGATTCTCCGAAACTGGGTGCCGTGATCGGTGTAAATTGCCGTGGGATGTTTTGTTTATAAAATTATACTGAACGTGTTAATAGGGCTGACTCCCAATCAGTATGTCATGGCAATTCAAGGTGCCCTGGTAACAGGGCCGGGACTAGAGGCAAGGGGGCAACCAATCCTAGAGACAAAATTTAGGAGGTGGCTAATTTTAGGTGGGAACAAAAATACCGTTATAAAATCATTTATAACGTTTATAAATTATCGAATTTCACCGTGGGGGGCAGCTAAACCTCCCACCCCCTTTTTCAATTTTCTTTTTTTAAATTTCAAATTAATTTATAGTTAATTCCCAAAATAAAAAAGTTGAAAAAAAATTATCATGAACCCCACAAGAGTTGGGCTGACAGGGCTCCAGTCCCGGGGCAATTACTATAATTTTTTTCTAATGCCATAAATTCACTATAGAAGGGCCTGTGATAAGTTTGGTTTGGGGGCACTAAAGTTTTCAGCCTAGGGGCCTTGCTCAAGGATGTGGGGACCATGGTGATCTCGTTATTTCGGAATTTCACATGTGTATAAAATATAAATTTTTCTTTTTATACGAAATAATTAAAGAAACTACAGATTTCGCATTTAAGTTTGTTGTTTTTGACTTTATACAATAAGTGTAATTATACTGCGCGTATGGTTTTTTTCCCTCCAGATCAAATAAAGTGTAATTTTACAGGTTCAAAATTGATCACCCGAACACCATCAAAAAAATATATTACCATCAACGTAAGAATTTATCACAAGCGAATGCAATAAAGACAAGGATGAGCCGTGTGTGTGTCTGCAACCTCATCAAATTTTCAATAAATAATGCTAATTTCTAAAGAAAATATTAATTTTAATGAGCATGTCGCAGATTTAAAAAATATAAATTATTGCACATGTAAATATATGTTATATATACATATAAATTATGTTTCAATTTTTTGTGGTCATTTTTTAACAGAATAATGTCTCCGGTCATTATATTTTATGAACCAATTTTTGGCATATTTTGATTTATGTGATTTATTTATGTCAAAGTTATCTTGAGTTCAACGAAATAGACTTTATGATGAAGTGAACTCCAAAAGAAAAGTCGTTTTGTCTATACCGGAAATTGAATCCAGGTTTTCTTGCAAACCGGGCGAGTGGGCTACACACCATGTAAACTGCTAGACATGACTCTGCCTTTCTCTCTTATATACTACTATCTCCACTATCAATCTTGAGTACATTTGGTATGTTATGATTAAACCCTAATAAAATTTATAATAGTTTCAATATTAAATTACATCTCATTATGAATGCTATAAAATTCCATTTTTAGTTTCATATATTTAGAAAAAAATCGCCAAAAAATATCGGTTTTAAATACGTAGCTTGAAGGGATCCGTCCAGATCTTACATTAGTATTTTTCAAAACGATTAATTATTGAATGATTAATGATTTATTTATATCTTAGCATATGCACAGTGTATACAAAAACACTATTTTAAAAAAATTAAAAAAAAACCCGCCATGGGGGAAAGAAACGCCATTAGCGGAAAAACGTTTGTGTGTGAAACGGGAAAAATTCGAATATTATAAAGAGTTGGGACCACTAAAATAAGTCGTACTAAGCGGGATCTACTTTAATTGAAAAATGGTTATGATAATCATTCTTTTAAAATATTTGATGGAGCATCGAAACTTCAGGGTTTTCTCCGTAATTTAAATAAAAATGGATTTAAAAAACGTCAGATTTTAATAGAATTTCTTAAAAAAAATCTTATAAAATTTGTATCACTGAGATTATAGACCACATTAATTTAATTTTTTTGCTACCAATAAATAAGGAAATTTATATTGATTGAATAGTTGGCTGCGATACCCAAAGATCGCTTCAAAAGTGATTTCTTGAGAAAATAATAACTGTAGTACGCGTTAATATTACTGCATGTCATTTGAAAAAGGAAAAAAATGTGTATGGCGACCTCTGTTTTCAATGAAAAACACGAAAATCCGAAAACGTGTGTGTGTGTAAACAATGCAATTTCATAGTCGAGTAGTTTACTTCATCTAACAATCCAATCAGCATCAAAGAATTCCGTCGCCCACCGCCGCCAAGCGAACATCGCCATATGAACTACGGATCGCTTAATCCACGGACGGTGATCGAAAGAGTACCAAATTTCGTTTGAACCCCAACCAGGGTTTAGACGATCCATGGTTTGATCCACTGCACTGTGAATACCGCCCTTAAGGGTTTGAACGGGTTAGGTTGTTGGGATGAATTTTAAGCCCCGTTCACATGCGCAATATTGCGGTATCGTTGGGGGGGCTAGCACCCTCTTGACGGCCGTTTTTCCCTGCGAGGGAAAGAAATGGGGAGTAGGCATGGCCCCTTGTCTTGAGAGGATATTTGAGAGGTCGTTACCTTCTTTCCCATAATTCTCTGCGCGGGTAATCGGAAAAACCTGACGGCCATATTGGAAGATAGGGTCAAAGTTGATTCAAAAGATTTTCAGTTCGTTCATCGTCATGGCCAAGATCATCGTTGTGACATCTGATCAGTGGAAAGAGGCGGAAGTAATAGAATTTTTAGCAATATATAAAAAATATGCTGCAGAAGGTAAATTCGACGGTACAGTTCGCGATAGCGAGTTGTACCGTAAAATAACCGAAGAGTTGGTGGAGACAGGCGTGAAGAAATCGGTATCACAACTCCGTACCAAATTGAAATCTTTGAAACGAAGATATCGAGCAACGAGAGATGGTTTAAGACGGAGCGGTGCGAGCAGCAAGCACAATTTCCAGTTTTATGAAGAGATAAATTCTGTTCTTGGGTGTCGTGACAGCACTACACCCACGATAAGACTGGATGTGGGCATGAAAAATGTTAATCCAGGTAAGTGTAAAATTACGCATATGTCTTTTCTAAAAATTTCGAATTCATCATTTGATAGAATATGCACAGCGGTCTTGACGAAAGGCTAATGCCTTCAGTGATAATTGGGATACGTGGAATGTGAAGGTTGTGTAAAGGCTAATGCCAATGAAGATGCAACAGATCTAATTATGGCATTCATTACTCTCATCATTCGCCTGCTTCGAGCATTCCTCTCATCCAGAGCATTTTCAAGATGATTTCTCAGGAAGATCAGAAAAAAATCGAGATACTCCACGTGGGATTCCATGTGTAAACAAACAAGGATCGATGGGATAGCTAACAGACTTCCGGTCGACCCACGTGACTTAGGCGACTTCCGGAAAGCGGGGTGAAAAATCTTGTCCATGTGAACGGGTTTTAGCAAAAATCCTTGAAGCCCGTTTTAACCGCGCTCTTTCTATTTCCCATGTGAACGGGGCTTTAGACTGGACGAGGACTGGTTAGCTGTAGATGAAATGAACCAATGAAGGACAAGGGTAATTTTTCGGGAAAAGAAATATTAAGTTAGAAGATGGAAAAGTTCGGGGATTTCGAAGTTGATTTGGGGGAGATTCGAAGTGAAATTTGTGTTCTCATGACGGAGTAATGGGAACGCATGATTAGCCGAACCAAGGAAATGGACCGAAACCAAAAGATCAAGGAAGTGTCAAGTCTGGAGCATCCGTACTCTCTCGTGCTTATTTTGAGAATGATAAATCATAACTTTTAATTTTGTAATGTTGTCATCGTAAACTTTTAATATCGCTCAGAGTGTTTTGATATCGCTTAGAGCATTGTCTAAGTACCCAGCAGACTCGAATAATATTCATGTATTTTAATTTGAGTTGTCGTTGATTGCTTCAGTGTTTTACTCGGGTGATATGTGGTAGAACTTGGGATAACTACATGTCTGGGAAAAATATTGCGGACACAAAACGCACACCTTGTTGCGAGCACCGTAATACTAAAAATTTCAAATTAATAGTTCTGGATTACTCATATCATACTAAAGCAGAAACTGAATTTAACAAAAACTGCATCACGCACCAGCCATGGCAGGCTGATAAAATAATAGAAAAGAGGGGGCATTCAAAACCCTGAATTTATAACCCTCTCCCGCAGTCATTTTATCATCTATTGGGCAGAGAGGCGGCGAAGCGAGTAAAAAAATAGTTACGAAACAATGCGGGAAACAACTTAAAAACGGTATAAAATTTCTTTGCCCGAGGATGGATCAGAATGGCACATTACGCGTGCCCGAGCACAGTCAACGCCAGTTATATCTACTATAGCTGGTGTTGACACAGTTTCGTTCGGTAGAGATGAGGTAAGCGTGAACGAGCGAACATTCGAAGATCGACTGCCAATTCACTGAGGCTATCAACCATTCCTTACAACAAATGAACACCACAACAGGCAAATTGCCTAACAAAATTACTTAAATTGAGGGAAAATATTGAAAAAATGCTCATAAGCTTCATTGAGTGTGTGTATTCACGGATTGCTCATTATTTAGTAATAAAAATTTCGTTGAAGTTTTGGTACAAAGTTAACATGACAGTAAACAAAATTTCTACACGAGAAAAATATAAAAATGTCTTGAAAAAAATATTTTGTATCAAATCCGGATGTAAAAAAAACCACTCGTTAAAATTTGTCTTAAAGGTAAAGAAAGGTTTTCACACGGAATGGTTTAGGGTTTGTCTAAAAGATGCGGTTTTTTACAAGCATAGCGCAGAAAAGCGATTGCATGCCTACATTAAAACGAAATCGGTCAAGTCCACAGCAAAAGAGAAATTTTCTGGCGGTTTTCAATGCCAGAAATTTCGGAATAATTTGACTTCAAAGAAATTTAATATTTACTATGCACTGCAGTGTTTCTCAATGTATGCGTCGCCACCTTTGTCAGGGGCGTAAAGGTGAGTTGCAGATATTGATTTTTACGCCTATTTATGCTTTTAAGTGGCTCTTTTATATGGGAGAAATATCCACCAAACTATCCTGGGGAGCCGCAGATAAACCATGAACAGGGCAGGGGAGCAGTGGGGGAAGTTTAAGAACCACTGATATAATGCATTGAATACTATGACTCTAGTGGCATTAAACTGTATACACAGTGTAGCTGTCTACTTGCATTTACTTTCCCGCATACCCTGACGAAATCTGGCATCAAATGAATTCTAATACACGAATTATCGCTCTTAGTTTTATGAAAAATACACGTATATGGACGTGGTTCCTCATTCAAATAAAAGTGTGTATTTCAGATACGTCATTTATGTTGCAAGAGGTTATTAAAAGGAAAAAAAGTTTACACTTTTATAAGGTCACCCTGACCTAAAAAATCTTTATATATATATATATATATATATATATATATATATATATATATATATATATATATTAGTGTTGTTGCCCTGCCTCCACAGAATCCAACGAAAAAAATTCCAGGTTTTCAAGTGCAATATTCGTTTTGAATATTATATATATATATATATATATATATATACGCTATATATACTCGTGTATAAGCCGATCCCCCCACTTCAGGACCCCCAGAACTGCAATAAATTGAAAACCCGCGTATAAGCTGAACACAAAAAATCTATACACTTTAGAGAAAAAAAATTCTTATATTTTCATGCAAAATGAATAACTTGCGGAAATTTACAATAGAAAATGATTGAAACTTTTTAATCCGTTTCTTCTGTAAGCTCATCGTTCCATCGTGGATTTTATTTGCGGCAAGAAACTCTTGGTTTTAAACAAGTAATAACATTAAAGAGCTGATACAGAGAACCCCACTTATAGTTTTGCAAAAAAAAACTGGTCATAAAAAACGTTGTAGGCAGGAAAACCCTTTAAACAGAAAATTTCGATAGAGTTAGTAAAAGTTAGGACTACGAAAATGAGTCGTACTAAGCGAGAAAACTTCCTAAGTGGGAACGTTAAGCGGAATATAACTATCAATTTTAAATTTATCTACATTTTCAAATACAGTTCTAACTTGTTTTAGAAAGTTTTTCTTTATTTTTGTGAACACCAGTAATCGATTCGTTTACTTCTAATTTACATTAATTAAACATGTCAGAAATGTATGTCTGTTCAATATGATTCGAGCCCGATGAAGTGTAAGCAGGTGGACCACGCTAATTATTAATCATTTATAAATTTTGTCAAATTAATTAAAATGCAATTCCCTCTCAATATATCGTGGTTGATTACTAGAGCCCGGAAGTTCATGCAAAATGCTTTAAATGCCTTTATTTTGCGTATTTTCAAGATTTTTCTGTAGAAATGCCTTTTTCAACGTTTTCTGCCTATTTTAACAGTTTTAAGTTTATTGGTGCATTTCAGAGGCCATAATATGCAAAACTTGGACATTTTTCAGCATTGAGAAGAAAAGAAAGCTTTTTGAAGAAATTTTCCAACCATCACAGTATTAATTTTCATCAGAAAGTTCTCTTCCCCCTTCTATCTCCATTCAAATACGAAAGTGATCTGAGAAATAGGGAACTTGGTGTTGTCATGAGTTAACTTTACTTTGGTGTTAGCATATGGCCCCACATCCTACAGTAGGGCCCCAGGCTAGGATCTGGCGAGCCTCCTTGTCCAATGTTTCACGGGTCCCAAAGTAGTGAATTTATTGCACAAACTTTTCTTTTTCCGCCGCAACCTTAAACACTCCACTCGGGATATCAGACTACTGTTACCAAACTTATATATTCCCCCGTTCTTTCTTACGCCGCTGAAATCTGGGGACCCCAACACTTCCAGTAATATAGGCAAACTCGAACCAATCCAAAATAAATCCACCCGATTTGCTCACGACTGCTGGTCATCTTTCGTTTCCGCGTCCGAACACAAAAACGAACTTCATCTCCCCCTCTGTACTCTTCGTCTCATTTCTCGCGATTAACATTGTTATATAAAACTTTCCATGGTCAATTCAACATAGATACTTCTGGTATTTTAGCCAAACCCTCTTACATCTCTCAAACACTCGACCATTCCCTTGAAATAAACCCTATTTTTGCTTCCACTTTTTGACTGGTTTAAATACAGCTTCTTTCCTCGTACCATTGGTGAATGGAACAAACTCCCAAGATCTGTCGTTGAACCCCCCACTATCACTAGTTTTTTGCCCAATATTAAACAATATCTTTGTCATTTTCAATCGCATCCTCTTGTATAGGCCCCAGAGCAAACACTATTGTATAAATAAAATATTGCATGAAAAAGAAACGTAAGAATCGTCCCGGGTCACGACCTCCTATATAACTATATATAGGAGGTCGTATAAGAAGTCGTGCCCGGGTCCCGGCTGGAGCTCTGTCAGCCCCACCCTCGTGGGAGTCACGGGTGTTAGACGTGGTGTTTCAGATGAGCGCAGTCCATACCAGAAAAGCAGAGGAGTTTTTGCTTCTCCACATGCTTCAAATTATACAGCATATCTCGCTCAGGCATTGGACTGCATTCCATATATACAGGGGTTGGGCAAATAATATGAACACCTCTGAAAAAAAACACTCGAGGGAACCTGCAGTATACTCCCGCCCTTTAGTGTGGAAGAGCGCCAACTAGCGGGCGAGAATGTGCACACATCAGTCTAGTCGTAGCAATGATAGCGTTCGGTTTCGAAATAGTACAGGGGCGTTAAAACTGTTATGGCTGACCTCAGATTTCAAAAGAGGCATGATTGTTGGAGCCCGTCTTGCCGGGCCACAGTAACGAAAACCGCCACCCTTGTTGGTGTCGGAAGTGGTACCGTGTCGACGGTAATGACAGCCTATAGCAAAGAGGGAAAGACATCGTCTGCCAAGCATAACAGTGGCCGAAAGTCGAAGATGACTGATAGAGACAGAAGTGTTTTGAAGCGGATTGTATCCAAAAAGCACAAGACAATAGCATCTCAGATAACATCTGAGATGAACACACATCTACAGGAAGGTGTATCGACAAAAACTATCCGCCGTGAACAGCATGCAGCAAACATACACGGTAGAGCGGCTATTCCAAAAATATTGGTGACACCATGCAATGCCTTGAAATGACGAACATAAGAATTGGACACAAGAACAATGGGAGAATGTCATCTGGTCAGACGAATCGTCATTCACATTCCAGACTAACGAACATGTTTACGTTTGAAGAACGCCAGCACAAGCCTATGATG